>NC_069501.1:483678389-483680889 GCF_027579735.1 Bombina bombina | reverse complement strand
GGTGAAGGGATCCTTGTCACAGCTGTGTGTGACTCTGTTGTAATCACACACTCTGATGGAAGTCTTCAAGACCGCTGTAAGTTCTCAACCCAGACAAACACCCTTAATCTGCTCTGATCAGTTCTCTCTTAAAACAATCCTCAACTGCAAAAATAACATAAAAATAAAGTATAATTAAAATGACTGAACAAATGCCACACGCATACATATTTTATTTTTGTTTTTCCTTTGCATTTTCCTCACTCTCTTATATACATATATACTTTACTATCTCTTGTGACATGTGACATTGTGCAGCCAATTATATATATCCTAATATATCTAATGGGTTGTCAATAATGAAAATCTAAATAGAAACATTCCATAGTATTTCCATGGGAAAGAAACAGGCACACATGACAAGGCTGAGATTTTCTTTTAGGTTAGGAACAATCCTTGAAGCTCAGATTGGCTTCAGGCTATGAGGTTTAGGTTAAACTTGAAGAGCTCCCTCTAGCTATATCCATGTGTTCGATTAATTTCTTCAACAACAGATCATCACTTGAGAATTCTGTTTTTTATTCACACCAGGGAATATCTTGGCAACCCTTGTAGGTACCCATAAACCTTTGTTTTAGTGGGCAGTTGGTTTTATTAAACTGTCTATGCTAGAGGGAAGCAAGGGGATACGTTGGTTAGTGCATGTTGGTTTTGCAGAACTTCCTATATGCACTTATAATTATAAATATAACTCTCTAGTGCATATGTTTGGATGTTCAACCTTTTTACATAGGGGCTACACTATACACCCAACATCCACACAAGCACCCCCACACCCCCTTCACCCCCCCCCCCCCCACACACACACATACACACACACCCCTACAAACATCCTACACCCCCCACACACACACCCCTACACCCCCACACACACACACACCCCACACACACATCCTACACCCCCCACACACCCCTACACCCCCCCACGCACACACACACCACACACACAAACATTTCCTCCATCTTATAAAAGTTTTACTTAAACATAAAATATTGTTGTTTTTTTAAGAAAAAGGTTGTTATAATTTTTTATTTGCGTGTCTGTGTACAACTGGACCCTAGGGACCGGTTTCACAGTGGCTGATAAACAGAACTACCACTTCTAAATTGCTGGAAAGTGGCATTGCACATAAGCATATTTCTAAGTAAAAGACAATAAATCTTAATCTTAGGTAAAACAAAGAAAAACATATGTTATGGCTCCTTTAAGAGAATCAGTTAAACATGTTAATATTTTACCTAAAAAATGTTTAAGTAAACTTGGCTACATTTAATCTGGAACTAATACAGCAGGATCAGTTAAGGACAACTCCAATATCTATTGGTTGTGAGGGACAAACCTCTAAAAGCCTGAGTATAATTTATATTGAATTCCCTCATATGGGAAAAAATACTGCAATGTCCCTTACTAAAAAAAACCTCACTGTTATAACACATTTAAAATTAAGTATTAGAAAGCCAAAGAAAAATGCATTGTATAGGGCCACACCGTGGCCCCAGCACTTAAGGTAAGTCAAGCTTACACAATATCTATCTGATTAACAAACATAAGAGGGTTTTTTCCACCTTTAAAAGATTAATAAGTTAAACAGATTTGTGTCACTAGAAAGATCTTTGCTTTTTAGTAAGTTTTGGGACTGTTATCACAAACCCATTTGAAACTTTTTTTTTTTCTCCTAAATTATTAAGTGGGAAAATAATAAATAAAAATAATAAATATTGGGCATTATGTTATTTGTATTTTAATAGAAAGAAACACAATTTTTGTTATTATAATTTGTGACCAGGTAAATAAAAGAATATTTATTATATTTGTTGATGTTGAGACTAAAACCAAACAGGTGACAGGTGACTGTTTTATACGTCATGTGTAATGACATGCTCCAGTAGTTGGACTACAAAGCAGGAAGCCAACCCACTGATTTTTTTTTTTTTTTTTTCTCTCTTCAAAACGTGCCCAAAATACCAGTTAATAACTTGCCAGGAAATCCTGACTATAAATCAGTGCTGTTTCCACACAAAAAAAAATCTGGGATCAAAAGAAAAGATTTGCTATTCAGTGACTAAGGTGCTGGTTGTGGGATGTTTTCCAGTTCGTTGATAAAATACTGGTTTCCTATGATCATTAGCTAAAATGGGGAAACCTTGTTGTAACAATGAACACAAGTGAGTGATTCTGTTCTAAATTCAGGTGCAGATGGATCCTAAGACTCCTGACATCACTTCCAGGCAGGCTTCTATGGCAGCTTGTATTTTTCTAACCCATTGCTTCTGCATTTTGTACTGCTAATCCATATTTGTCCTCTAATTTTATATTATTTCACAAAATGGCAAAACTATTGAGCTGTGTAAAGCCTATTTTTACTATTTAAGAGATATTAAGAAACTTATGCATTAATAAAAGCAATGTTTATCTAACATTTTGCACTTGCTGTTTGTTAAAATGCAAATCTTTGTTGTG
>NC_069501.1:483470889-483665889 GCF_027579735.1 Bombina bombina | reverse complement strand
TATTTAAATTCAGTTATCTTCCTTACATTGAAGAGGCTGCAAATACATTGAAAAATATTCAGAAAACAGATAGTATTAAATGATTAGATAGACAGATAGATATATAGATACATAGACACATAGAAAGATACATATATAGATACAAAGATAGATGATAGATTCACTCACACACATCTTCCTATTTAATCATTTTTGCTATTATATAAGAAAAGTTTTCAAATTTTGGAAAAAATAGTTAAAAATAAGTACGGTTTCATAGATTGAGGCGTTCTTGATTTGTTAATAAATACACTAATTTCTATTAGTTTGTTTTGGAAACGCTATGTTTTAATAAATTATACTTTATAAATCTTAACATAGATAATAACATAACAGATACAAAGTATTGCTTTGAGTTATCTGTCTAGATTACTAGCAGTGAAATTTACACTTTTTAAATTTGACTTTTATATATATATATTTATCTAATTGAATATTGTGTTACAGGTTTGGTTTCAAAACCGTCGTTCTAAAGAGAGGAGGATGAAACAGTTGAGTGCCCTGGGTGCCCGCAGACACGCATTCTTCAGGAGCCCACGCAGGATGAGGCCACTGGTGGACAGGCTGGAGCCAGGGGAACTCATTCCTAATGGACCTTTCTCCTTCTATGGAGGTAAACGTGAAGTCATTTTATATAATAATGAATGAAAGGAGACCAATGACTGTGAATAATGAATGTCATATTTATAGAGGTAGTTAATAGTTTCCTATATATACATTGTCTTTTTTATTTGAATATATATATTTATATATGTATATATATATATATATATATGTATATATATATATATATATGTGTGTGTGTGTGTGTGTGTATATATATACACATATATATATATATATATATATATATATATATATATATATATATATATATATATATATATATATATATGTATCTTCAATGCTGACACTTTATAATACCTTTTGCATCTTGTGTGATAGATAGATAGATAGATAGATAGATATAGATAGATAGATAGATAGATAGATAGATAGACACGTGACTTTAATAAATTGTATTCTTTAATAGTGTAAATTATTTAATTTTTATATTAGTGCTTAGTAGACAAATGACATGACGCTAAAAAATAAAATCATTTACACATAACCAATTGGCTTATACAATATGAAGGAATATATTCAGTTAAACTTCACCCTGCAAGTATCAGAATTTTAATTTTGTTTATGTACAGAGGCTCAGTCATAGAATTATAATATTATTAAACTTTTCCCTATCTGTTGGAGCACAGTACAACAACTCAGTTAGCCTAATGCATATGTATTAAGCCTTGTTCTCTGCAGCAAGTTCAAGTTTATTGTACAGTTAAATAAAGTTAAAAAAAATGCTTCTTAAATATATCAGACAAGCTGCTAAAATATTCATACAGTTTAAATGGCTCATATTGACCATTATAGTGTGTGCTTGAGAGCTTTGCATAGTCTGTATGTGCATTTTTTCTCAGTGATGTGTGCTATGAATTTATTTATATACATTTCAATACAGGCCATTTATGTGATTTAAACTGTGTATGTCTCTGAAGCATTTTTATATCTTTGAGCGCCTGATTTACAACATATCTTCTGCATTCCAGTAGTATCAAATTCCTGTTGTATGAAATATGTATTTGGACTTGCAGTCTATTGTAATGTAAATGTGTTTAAGTTTGTTACTATATAGTCTGTGTCTCAGTAAAATGTACATATATGCTTATAGGTGGTACTATGTACTTCTAGTGTATTTCTACATGAGAGGTGTGACTGTATTTTATGTCTTTGTTTTGTCTGTTTTATAATCATGCTGTAATATACATGTATGTGATTTTTGCTGGTATGTGTTGTTTATTGAGATAGGTGTGGCTTTCCTCATTATATTATGTCAGTGCATAACTATTTGCATTAAATTAACTTGTGTGTATGTGTGACTCATATTAATGCTTGTTTGTGTGTGTCAGAAGTGTGTAATGCACATCCTATTCATGACATACATGATGTATTATGGTCCAGTTGTAAATGTTAACATTTTTATACCAATGTCCATAGGTATTTTTGCAGAAAGAATAGTATTATAAATATTATATGGGTATTTTTGCAGATGAAGTAGGTGATACACTTTTCAAGCAGAATAAAGTTTGCCACTATATACATTTCTAAATATTCTATATTTGTGGGGGACAGTACTTTTTAAATTTATTATAGGCAATTTTTCTACAATACCACAATTGTTATATTTCATTCTTTAGAAATGCTATCATACACTTACCAGGAAAACACAGTAAATCCTTTGGTTTTTATATTTGAAAGTGCATGTTAATGTTTAGCGAAGTTACTAGTAAATAAGTAACCCTAACGGCATTTCAAAAGTGCTGTTTGCTCAGATGTAATTCTTGATAACTGATTTTTTTACATTGTCATTAACTCAAATAAAAAAATATTTTTATAAAACCAATCTTAAACTTGCAAAAATCAAAGCGAGTTTACTTTGGAGAGATCTTGAAGAGAACTGTTAAATAAACAACAAAGTATTTTGATTTCTAAACCTATCTATCTATCTATTTATTTATCTATCGATATATATATATATATATATATATATATATATATATATATATATACAGACACACGCAGCACTGCGTCCTTAAAGAAATATTCACACTTAGAAGTATTAGTGCTAATAATGCTAATAATTAAATTGATACTTCTGACCCAAACTCCGGCTGTTATTCAAGGGGAACTTTTCCTTTAATATAATATTATTTTTTATTGTTTATTAGAATTTTAATTATTTTTTTCCTTTGTTTTTTTTTTTTTCATTTGAAATACATATTATTCACATTATTTTAGTGTCAAAGGTATGACCTATTCTCTCCAGGTAGCAGTCATTACTTATCCTTAGTTGATAAACGTTTCAGAGATTTTATTTATATGTGTATGTAAAACTGAACACCCAGGAAGTGGCTTTGTTCATTGGTTGGATGACTTTGTACATTTTCTTGGAAATATACCCTGTTTATAGCTAATTCAGCACATTGCAATTGATTAAAGTTAATTTATTCTAGCAGAGGGAGTGCAACCAAGAACACAACCAGTTTGCATTATTCAGTTGTCAACAATGAAAGGGGCTCTGTCAGACAGAGTTAGCCTATTTTCTCTATGCTGAACCCCTCCTTGGTGGTCTAAATACAAATATTAAAGAGATAAGGTGACTAACTCAACCAAGGGATTTTTTTATAGTGAATGCTGTCTCATTTATTTTTGTAATTTCTTTAAAGCAACTTTATATTATACTGTAACACGTTTCGATTGTTTTATAGATTATCAAAGCGAATACTATGGCCCAGGAAGCAACTATGACTTTTTCCCTCAAGGACCCCCTTCATCTCAAGCCCAGACGCCTGTAGATCTGCCCTTTGTACCATCATCAGGACCAGCTGGAACTCCACTAGGTGCAATGGACCATCCGCTCCCTGGACACCACCCTTCTAGTGAAGCTCAGCGCTTCACTGACATTATGTCCCACCCCCCAGGAGACTCTCCAAGCCCGGAACCCAACCTACCAGGCTCTTTGCACTCAATGTCTGCAGAGGTGTTTGGGCAAAGTCCTCCCTTTTCTTCGTTATCTGTAAATGGAGCATCTTATAGCAATCATTTGTCACATCCAGAGATGAATGAAACTGCTGTGTGGTAGCTTTAAGAACAAAAATATACAAAAACAAACTTTAAGAAACTGCAAGACTGGGTGTTAAAAAAATGACCACCTATAGATTTCTTCTAATAACATTTATAGTGTACAGAACTGCTAAATTAATGGAAACAAAACTATATTCTGGCCGAAGACAGTAAACCTGTTTGGGTTTGGACTACTCAACGTGGGTAAAATGCCATAAAATGGTTGGATACATGAAAAAGTAACATATTTTGTACCATGGCAAACACAGACTGGTGAAGCTGTACGTGCCAGGATAATGTTGACAATAATTGGATGGTACACAAGTCACAGTTTGAACCAACGTCATCATTCATGGAGAACACAAAGGTACTAACTAGCAAGGACTTTGTAAGACCCAAGCAATTTTGAATTTGTATGTCAGTTTCCTGATTCTCAGAGAATAAAACTGAACACAAACGTTATTAGCATATAAAATGTAAGTCTGCTGCGATTCAGGTGGGACACAATTATTTGCCAAAATAACAAACACAATGTAAAGCCCTCAGTATCAACTAGTCTACCTTCACAAAGCTACTCACCACAAATAAATATTTCCTCATTATGAAGGTCAGCTGTGAGACCTCTATAAAAACTAGACAGACTTGAAATATATTCTACCTTCACTAATAGTATAAGACTATTGAACTAAAGCAGTCATCTGTTTACGTATGATGTTGAATTCAGGAGACTAATGTTTTAGTAATAATCCAGTTTTAGAAAAAGAACCTCTGTTCAAAAACTAAAATTTTGAGCAATCAACCAAAATAATTCATTTTTTTTTTTTCTTTCTTAGTTTTTATTATATATATATATATATTTATTTTTTTCTGTGGATGTAACTGGACAAAAATATCATGGCTTTTGGTTCACTGTGTTAGTTTGTTAAAATGTTTACAGAAGAGGAGAAATTAATTGAACATTATATGTGAGGTGCCAAATAAATTAACTAATAGCACAAAATATTGTAAGGTGCATTTTGCACCAGTCAACCTATAAAAAGGTGTTTAAAATGTGTTACAAGGTTGAATACATATTTGTTACACTTTTTAGTCCTACGAACCTTCATTGAATTGTTAATATGAATAATTGACCCACACAGGTTTTATTTTTGTGTCCTTAAAGAAAAAAAAAGTCCAAACTATTTAAATTTTATGGTCAAATATGCAGTTTAGAGCTGCTAATTTGTTTTCTTTATACATTAAATTTCTCATATGTCTTCTAATTGTTATATACAAACCTAAACTTGTGTGACCTCCAGTGCATATTAGACCATTCACTGTATGAAAGGAAACATGTTGATAAATTTGTGAATTTTTAATAAAAATAGAAAATCTGATGTTTAACTAAATTGTATTTCATCTGATATTTAAAACCTGAAACAAATTACCAATGGGATTTTGGTGATAACTTGCAAGTTAGTATAACAATTAAAATGTGAATACTAACATGTTTGCATACTTAAAATTACGACAAAATTACATTTTTAAATTTGGAAATTAAATCAAAGGTGGATTTTACATTGATATTTCTAAAATATTTTTTTAATACAAACACCCACGCTCACATACACAACTTTACATTTTTAAATCAGATGACTTAATTTCAGTAGCATGTACTATTTATGGTCAATCACCCTTTTAAAAGCTAAATAATTCTTCAAATGTAGCAAAATGAGAAGTTTACTTATTTATTTCATTATTATATATATTTTTAAAAAATAGGCAATTTTGTAGATATATGTCAATAAATTAAATAAAGAGGGTTTTTATAAATACAAAGTTTGTTTTATCTAACACCAATCCTAAACAGAAAATATTAAACGGGAAACAATATTACATGTGAGTGTAAAATTCTCGTTCTCTTAATATTTTTTTTTAAATAGGATGTAAATATATTTTGCATATTATATTACTTAATTTAGACTCAAGGTCAATCTGCTTTCAGTAATTCAACTGCAAGGGCCCATTGTAGGAAAATGTATTTTTATTACAAAAATTAATTTTATAGGTGGTATCTTGATTAATCAACCGTCTCAATACTCACCCTTTTAATGACTGTTCAGATTAGTGGGGTTTTCATTAAACTATTAGAATAGTTTTTTTTTAATAAGGAGTATACATAAATTATTACTACACAACACACCATTTAAACAATGAGCTCTTTGTTTTCTTTTCTGTATAATTGAAGTTAAAACATGAAATAAAGTAAATACATTTAGAATTTATAACTCTACTAGAACACAAAAAGGGAAATCCAAGCTGTCTTGTTACCGTGCAGAATATAAATGTACCTTTTGGCTGTACCGAGTAAAAAGGACTTGTTTTTGTAAATGGAATTGTTTTTGTTGGGATTGTTATAGAGAGATACAAAGACTGTAACGTCTTTGGATCACACACACATTCCTGCATATGTGTAGATAGATAGATAGATAGATAGATAGATAGATAGATAGATAGATAGATAGATAGATAGATAAATAAATAAGATTAGATTGATAGATAGATAGATATATAGATTAGATAGATTCGATCAGATTAGACAGACAGATAGATAGATAGATAGATAGATAAATTAGACAGACAGATAGATATATAGATAGATATATCTTTATCTATCTATCTATCTATCTATCTGTCTGTCTGTCTGTCTGTCAAGTATATATATATATATATATATATATATATATATATATCTATGCAACTAGCTAGCTAGATGCACACATGCAGTTATACTGTAAAAAATGTTTGCAAATGAGAGTTTGAGGCCTGTTAATTAAATTGCCCATGTGCATTGCTTTAAATGTTTGACAATCCTGAATTTTGCACACAAATGAATGGTAACAGTAACACTGCTTTTTTTTTGGGGGGGGGGGGGGGAGCCTGGACTCAGAGCAGCCAGTCTGCCACAAAATAAGCCCATCACACTTGTGAACATTGCTTGCATTACACTTTGGCCCCTGGCTGTGCATCATAATATTTCAGAGCCTTCCCCTCCTCTTTGCTTTGAAGAGACCAGGTCTGAAGTCGTAAAGCATCATGTGTGTTGGAGGGAGCAAGTGCTAATTAATGATCTACCTCTGCCCTCTGTAGGACAATAGGCAGCACTGAAGCAGCCAGCCTGCAGCCTCAGTGATGTCTTGCTTTTCGTTGAGCAAATTACATTTCCTCCATACCTTTTCCAGACGATTTTTTGATGCTAAAATATAAAAGCAAATCAGACAGCAAGGCTGGAATAAGGATATAAACACAGTGGTCTGGGAATGAGCTTTAACCCTTTATAAGGTGCATGTCTGAATTTTCTGATTTTATTACTTATTTGTTTCACATAGATTTCTTCCCTAAATGGTTTGCTCGTGAAATAAATTGTAGTGCCCTGTAGATCATTCAGCAAAAAGAACACAGAAGCAAAAAAGCAAAATACCTTAAATCACTGTTTTAGCAGAGTACAAGCAGTGGCTATACTGACACATTTACAGAGCTATATATATATATATATATATATATATATATATATATCAGTACATATATGAAAATACTTTGGTTTATTTAAGATTTGAGAGAGGAGACTAAAATAGTACCTAGAAAAGAAAAGATTAAAATATTTATCTAGAATCGTTATAACATTTTTCCTGATTGAAATAAAGGGGGTATTTTTCTTTATTGCATTTAAAAAAGAACTCTAAAATAGAGAATTTTAAAAACACATTTTATTTTGAAAAATTGTTTTTTAAGCTTGTAAAGGTTTATCCCTCTAATAATATATAGCTATGCTATGCTGTCCCGATCAGCCAATGATAATATTTTAGATTGAATTGTTCGCTTTTTAAAGGGCCTTTCAATTATTGTTTATATATATATATATATATATATATATATATATATATATATATATATATATATATATAGTATATATACATGAACTTCATAGCAAAAACAAATAAAATAGAGGTTTGGGAAATTCTATTAGCATAACTTGAATTGTTGAAGATCTGTACAAAACATCCTAAATAAACTTAAATAGCAACAACAAAAATAAAAATAAATAAATACAATTAATAATAATAAAAACAATAATAATAACAATAATAATAAAATCATCTTCTGCCCTCTTAAAATTAATACAATAATAAGAACAATAAAGTATTTTTTTACTTGGATCATGTAGTTAGTTTAAATTCTCTGTAAAGGGACATAGTGCAAGAAGAGAGCATTTTATGATTCCACTGTTGCTTGTATCTGTTAAATGATTCAAAGGGATTCAACACACAGTTTAAAGGGATGTGAAACAGAGGTATTTTTTTATGATTAAAGGGACACTGAACCCAGTTTTATTTCCTTTCATGATTCAGATAGAGCCTGCAATTTTAAGCTACTTTCTAATTTACTTCTATTATCAATTTTTCTTCTTTCTCTTGCTATCTTTATTTGAAAAAGAAGGCATCTAAGCTAAAGAGCCAAGCAAATTTTATGTTCAGAACCATGGACAGCACTTGTTTATTTGTGCTGTCCAATCAGCAAGGACAACCCAGGTTGTTCACCAAAAATGGGCAGGCATCTAAACTTACATTCTTGCTTTTCAAATAAACATACCAAGAGAATGAAGAAAAAATTATAATAGGATTTAATTAGAAAGTTGATTAAAATTGCATGCTCTATCTGAATCACGAAAGAAAAAAATTGGGTTCAGTGTCCATTTAAGACAGAGTATAACATTTTAAACAACTTTCCAATTTTCTTCTATTATCAAATTTGCTTTGTTCTCATTGTATTTCATGTTGAAGAGTATACCTAGGTAGGCTCAGAAGCAGCAGCGCACTACTGAGAGCTAGCTGCTTATTGGTGGCTGCACATATATTCCTCTTGTCATTGGCGTACCTGATGTGTTCAGCTAGCAAGAGAATGAAGACAATTTGATGATTGAAGTAAATTGGAAAGTTGTTTAAAATTGTAAGCTCTGTCTGAATGATGAAAGTAAAAGAATGGGTTTCAAGTCCCTTTAAAGGACTAGTAAATACAGTAGATTTGAATAATCAACAAATGCATGATAACAAGACAACGCAATAGCATTTAGTCTGAACTTCAAATGAGTAGTAGATTTGTTTCTCATACATTTCAAAGTTATGTCTATTTCCACTCCCCCCTGTATCATGTGACAGTCATCAGCCAATCACAAATGCATATACGTATGTTCTGTGAAGTCTTGCACATGCTCAGTAGGAGCTGGTTGCTCAAAAAGTGTAAATATAAAAAGACTGTGTACATTTTGTTAATGGGAGTAAATTGGAAGTTTGTTTAAAATTGCTACTCTATCTGAATCATGAAAGTCTCATTTTGATTTGAGTGTCCATTTTAAGTTAGCTCCAGAGGTTTTTAAACATTAAATTGTAGTGTATGCTAGTCTCCTTCATGTCCATAACTCAATATTGCTCTGAAGCTAAAATGTGTCTCTCTATGAGGGACTTCACAGTACTGGCAACATTTCTTAGATAATCTTGCCAAAGTGGAGAGCTTTAGATCATCAGGCTTGTGATATGTACTAACTCCCAGGAGCGAATTACTACACTAAACCTACCTAGGTATGCTTTTTAACAAAGGATACCGAGAGTACAAAGTAAACTCGATAACAGAAGTAAATGGAAAGTCTCTTAAAATTGCATACTTTATCTGAACCATAAAAGTTTAATTTTGGCTTTTATGGTATTTTGAACTTATCTGGAGTTGTATTTTTGGAAACCTTATTGCCTTATGTTTTCTAATATTTTGGTGTATGCCAAGGTATAATTGGTATAGAAAAATCTAGTTTATCAATAACTTGTAAATGAAAAAAAAATCAGCATTGCACCAGCAGCTCTTGTGAACTGCTGATGCAAAGCCGCCCCCTGCAGATTCGCGGCCAATCGGCCACTAGCAGGGGGGTGTCAATCAACCCGATCGCATTCCATCGGGTTGAATTGCGGCGATGTCTGTCCACCTCCTCAGAGCAGGCGGACAGGTTATGGAGCAGCGGTCTTTAGACTGCTGCTTTATAACTGGTGTTTCTAAGGGCTCGCCAGAAACACGGGCCCTCAAGCTCCACACGGAGCTTGATAAATGGGCCCCTTGGTATCCTTTGCTGAAAAGCAGGGACATAAGGAGCTTGTACTTGTCTGGAACACTATATGGCAGCAGTTTTGCAATAATGTTATCCATTTGTACGAGCACTAGATAGCAGCACTATTTCCTACCATGTAGTGCACCAGATGCCTACCTAGGTATCTCTTCAACACAGAATAACATGGGAACTAAGCAAATTTAATAATAGAAGTAAATTGGATTTTTTTTTTTTAAATTGCAAGCTCTGTCTGAATCACACAAAAAAATGTTTGAGTTTCATATCCTTTTAAATAAAAGAAAGGACAATATTTCTGTGAAAAAGAGTATAACAAAGTATATCATTTTACAACTTGTTTTATGTCACTAACATAAATAAAATTGTAGGAGTGTTAAAATCCTTTTCAGTAGAGGGACACCAATGCATTTTTATTCAGTATACTCCACACGTGATGGCAAGGGCGCTATAAAGGCAGACTCCTCTGATATCTTAATTCACAAGATACTTGACATATCAGTATCAGTTTAGTATTTCCTCGTGAGGAGTGGCGCTAGCATTTTAATTTGAACACTTCATTTTGAACCCCCCCTAGGGGGGTTGTGTGGGACGATGGGGTCCCATATGTTGTTGTTATTTTAAAGTAGTATCTATCCGAGTCAAATGGGTGTTCAACTATATGATAACTCAATATATTCCAAAATTTAAGTTCCAGATATGGGGAGAGCCATCTACTGATACAGTGGTGCTGTAAATAATTTAACCTATCTCAGAACCTAAAGGTTTGGCTTATATAGAAGGAGGACAGGATTAAAGGGACAGTATACACTCATTTTCATATAACTGCATGTAATAGACACTACTATAAATAATAAGATGCACAGATACTGATATAAAAATCCAGTATAAAACTGTTTAAAAACTTACTTAGAAGCTGCCAGTTTGGCTCTGTTGAAAAGGCAGTTGGAAAGCCCACTGCAAGTGGCAAATAAGACACTCCCCCCTCCCCCTTCTTTTGCATATGAAAAGACCCTTTACACAAACAGGAGCAAGCTGGAGTAGGTAGTCGAGCATATTCACATAAAGCTTTGGGGCTTGGTTAGGAGTCTGAAAATCAGAGCAATGTTTTTTAAAAATAAGCAAAACTATACAGTTATTTAAAAAAAAAACTTTATGGGCTTTATAAATAGATCATCTACAAAACATTTATGCAAAGAAAAAATGAGTGTATAATGGCCCTTTAACTTAACTATACAAACTGATAAATGAAGCAATAGTTGTACTTGGAAAAAGTAAATTAGCATTATACTGTTTGAATGCATGCCTAGACAACAGGTACATTGGCATAAATAAGAACGCTTAAAGAAACCTTTTTCACGTAAAACGATTACAAAAGGGAAGCGCAATTATATATAATAAAGTTGATAAAAGTACGCTTTTAATAATATATGATCAACTAGATATCAGTTGCTCAGGCAGAGCGACATTCTGCAATATCAGAATTTGCTAATTTATATGTAAGATGATAGAGCGTTACAACAGTATAACCAAACAATAAGAGAAGTACACTAACAGTCAGTGGCAATACTGTTTATTATTTACAGCAGTCATTGATAAGTGCAACGATAAAATAGCTGACAAATTTACTCAAGTGTACCAACTGTTCAGATATAGCGCCATCCCTCAGTATAAGGATTCACAACTTGCCAATTCACACACAAACACGTCAAAGAGTAACAGCGCAACAAGTATAATCCATCAATAAATGAAGCACACTGACAACTAGTAAAGACAAAATATCTGACAATATATTAAAGTGTATCAACTGCTGGGATAGGTCGTTGTCCCGCAGTATAAGGACTCATAACGTGACAATTCATATATAAATACGCTAAAGAGCAAAGCGTAACAAATGTAACCTACCAACAAATGAAGTATACCAATAACTAGTTGAAACACTGCCAAGTATTTATTGCAGTCAGTAACAACTGAAACAATATAAACAAACACATTCAAGTGTAACAATTTAGTCATTATTTTTAAACCAAATCCTATCCACCTGAACAGATACATAATCTGAACATACCCAGTTCATATGCATTAACGATAACTTTAGGTATCGCCTGAGAATTAACAAGCACTGTTGATCACACTTTACATGCACATAGAACTGGAAAGTATATGACACAATTCCAAACATCTTAGAGCAGGGCTCGACAAACCCAGGAGCCTGGGAGCCACTGGCTACTAGAATTTTAGCCCTGGCTCCTAACTTTTTGGGTTATTATCCATATATCTATATATAAATCCAACTGGCTCCTAAAAATATGCCTGGCTCCTAAATATTCTTACTGGCTCATAATTGTTGAACATATTCGTCAACCACTGTCTTAGAGGATTATGAAATTGAAACTTATTATATAGCTCACCTTTCATTTGCCACCCCATATGTGGAGACTCTTTTTTTGATAACCAGTGAGTCCTGATAGCATATTTATACAATAAAGGCCAGATAAGCAATCATCAGGTCTCACTGTTACTCTCACATCCCATTTACTCTGGATAGGGATTTTTAATTTGTTTGTGTTCACCCATCTTTTAAGTGTTCAAATAAAGTTTAATTTTAAAGATTTTCTTTGCCTCAACGATCAGTCTGGGCAAAGAGTGCTAAATAAGCATTTCTTTCTAGGGAACTCTAATCCCACCTGTTCATAGCATTTTTATTCAGTGCCTGACTGATTGTCCGCAAGGATACCGGGACTTTTCTCAGTAGGCTGGTGGGGCGCTGTCACATCCTTGATCAGGGAGGTCACAGATCGAGCCTTGTGTGCATGCATAGCCCATTTCTTCAAGGCTGCTCTGCTCCTAGCGAGGGTGTGGGAACCTGTGGCAACAGAAAAGTGGCCCTAGATAAGGTAGGGTGATGAAAGCAGGGCCAGGGGCTGGGACCAATCTTTAAACATTTTCAGGGCCAGTCTGATTTCCCATTCCAGCCCTGTTTTTATTTTACTCACAGGTAAAATAGTTCAGTATCTATTTCTTTAAAGTCGGGTAATACAGCTGACCTGAAAATAAAATAGTAGACTAATCACTAAAAACAAAACCAGAAGACAAAATCAGCAGCATCGTACTTTATAAAATATTTTAAAAAAAAAACTTTATTCAAATATTTAAAACCATTACACAGGTGAAAACTACAACTCTATAGGTATTAGTAAAGCCTGAGCGCGTCGGTCAAATAGATCAGTGTTTCTCAATCGCGGAGCCAGTGTACAGGTGAAATAATCAGCTGATGGGTGAGATCAGGTTAGTAACCATGGTTACTGATCAGCTGATTACTTCACCTGTGCACTGGTTCAGCTATAATGAAATTCCAACAGATGTGGAAAACAGCACACTTATCCTTTGTAGAGGGGCACGGAATACTAGACTTGCCAGGTCCCCTTGTACATCAAAAAACAGAATGATTCTAGCCTCCAATATTGATAAAATACATTTATCTTTCCATGCAGGGTCCCAGAAAAAACATACAACGTTTCAGGCCTGTACTACACCCTTAGTCATGTGAATAGGGGCCTAGTACAGGCCTGAAACGTTGTATGTTTTTTCTGGGACCCTGCATGGAAAAATAAAGGTCTTTTATCAATATTGGAGGCTGGAATCATTCTGGTTTTTTTTCAGCTATAATGAAAACCTGTTCTGTTGGGGGTACTGGAGGACCACGGTTGAGAAACACTGAAATAGACCACGCTCAAAGGAAAACTCAAAATACAACTTTAAAGGGATAGTAAAGAATAAATTATTTTATTCTGATAAAGCATGTAATTAAAAAAAAAAACTTTCAACTTACTAATATTATGAAATTACACACAATCTTTTTACATGATGCTCACTTTCAGTGGCACCAGCTCCTACTGAGCATGTGCACGAGCTCACATGTATACAGATATTAGTCTGTAATTTTCTAATGGTTGTGACATGATACAGAGCGCAGGAAAATTAAAGGAAACTTCAGAAAAAAATATGCTGCTCATTTAAAATTCAAAGTAAGAGTTATGCCATTGTCTTTTTCTTATGCATTTATTGATTATCCAATGATACTGTATTTAACAGGTCTTTAAGTACACATTTGGCAATATTACAAGTGGTTTGCTATTGTTACCGCAGGTTGCGATTACCAATATCGCACCCGTGCTAACTTGTGCGCGTAATAGAACTTAAAAGTGATGTGTTCACTTAACCCTTTGAGTGCTAATGACGGCTCTGAGCCGTCACAGAGTTTCTCACTCTGGTGCTAATCACGGCTCAGAGCCTTCATGAGCACTCTCCCATCTTGAGGGAGATCTGGGGGCTCCTTACTGCTCCTAACCCGGCGATCGTGCCTTTAGAGTGACAGGCATCCCCGAGGCTTCACGTGATGCGCGGTGACATCACGCGCAATAATGTGATGACGTCACCGCGCAACAATGTTAATTATAGGAGGAGGGGGCATGCTGCTTAGAAGCCTGTATCTCAGGTATCTAAGCAGCTACAGACCCCCAAGACCCCCAAGACCCATCGCTTAACCTTTCCAACAGTGTAAGTATTGGGGGTCTGTAAGAAAAATTTAAAAAGTAAAAA
Organism: Bombina bombina; assembly: GCF_027579735.1. Classification (NCBI taxonomy): domain Eukaryota; kingdom Metazoa; phylum Chordata; class Amphibia; order Anura; family Bombinatoridae; genus Bombina; species Bombina bombina. The sequence continues at coordinate 483,651,434 of NC_069501.1, read as the reverse complement.
AAAAATGTTTTAAATAATTAAAAAAAAAAAATGTTAGCACCCAGGTGGGAAATGGCTTAGCAGCCAAAGGGTTAAAGGGACACTGAACCCATTTTTTTTCTTTTGTGATTCAGATAGAGCATGCAATTTTAAGCAACTTTCTAATTTACTCCTATTAGCAAATGTTCTTCATTCTCTTGGTATCTTTATTTAAAAAGCAAGAATGTAAGTTTAGATGCCGGCCCATTTTGGTGAACAACCTGGGTTGTTCTTGCTGATTGGTGGATAAATTCATCCACCAATAAACAAGTGCTGTCCAAGGTCCTGGACTTTCTTTTTCAAAGAAAGATAGCAAGAGAACGAAGAAAAATTGATAATAGGAGTAAATTAGAAAGTTGCTTAAAATTGCCTGCTCTATGTAAGAAACAAAATTGGGTTCAGTGTCCCTTTAAGAGCAAACAAAATTTTTGTGGGTCGGGTTAGCGCTAGTGAAGATAAAGAGTAAGAGTTACCAAAAAAATAAGCTCCAAACACAACATAAATACTTTAAAATAAAGTATTAAACTCAAATATACACTATCTGATAAAAAATGTGTTTATAGAAATAGTAATATATTTTTTTATAATGATTAAAAGGTATATGACCAGGTTTTTTGATGGAAAGGTCTATATTGCGCACACACACACATATACATATATATATATATATATATATATATATATATATATATATATATATATATATATATATATTTATACACACACTTTGAAGCCCTTTCAACTGAAATACCTTAAAACAGGAAAAATCATATCTATTCAATTTTAATATTTAATAATGTGTTTTACTGTGCGTTATTTACTGTAAATATTTTACATTCCCATGTTCTTCACATAGTAGAAAATCTTCTTTGTTTGTCTAAATATATATTCACATATGTCTATATCTGTAGTCGTATAGATATACAGTACATTTTACAAGATAGATAGATATATAGAAATATATATTTAAAAATAAAAATATTTTCTTCTATGTCAAGAACATTGTAATGTAAAATATAAATAACTACCTTCGGGTTTAAGGCTGTAGGTCTAACGCAGTGTTGGGTTAGTGCGCAAGCGTTAAGTGTTTTTTTTTCAGCGCACATCCGAAGTCCTGAAGTTAGAGTGAAAAACAATTTACTTTCAACTACAAGTTACAAGTTTACTTGCAGCGGTGTTTGCAAAAGCGTTAAATAGCGTGCCACTTATAATCTGGCCCATGATTGGCTAAAACATTTACCAAAAATAGTTCAGCCTTAAAGGAAAAGGACACAGTATGTCTTAATGGTTATTATAATTAGTTATATGGAGAGTGTAATTATCACCAACAGTGTCCTGGTTGAGGCTGTCTCATGGGAGGCACATGTGTTATAATAAAAAAAACACTTATTTATTTAATTCTTTGAAGAGCTTTGGTTGAGTAGCCTCACAGGAGAAGCACATTTGTCTGGATCAATAACCTTTGAGTGACTGAATAATATGCTTTTATTGATTGAATTATACAATGAATTTGGATTTTCATATGTGGGTAGAACTGCAGGGTTTACGCAGAAGTCAGTTGCAACATCACTTAGTACAACTGACTTTTAATGACCAAGCTGGTTCAAGTACATTTTGGTAGATGTATATCAATTTGGTTATCCTGAAAGTGCCAACTTGTGAAATCACAATGTCTTAAAGGAACAGTAAAGTCAAAATTGAACTTAAAGGGACAGTCTACACTAAAATTGTTAAAAAGATAGATAACACCTTTACTACCCATTCCCCAGCCATGCACAACCAACATTTATATATTAATATACTTTATAACATTTAAACTTCTGCCTGTTTCAATGCCACTATAGACAGCCTCTTATCACAATTTTTTTTTATCTGCTTTTCACAACAGGGTCATATAGATGACATTGTGCTCATGCCTGAGGAGTTATTTAAGATTTAGCACAACACAGTACTAAATGCAAGTCAATGGATAATAAATACAAAGTCATGTGATCAGGGGGCTTTCAGAAGATGCTTACAAGGTAATCACAGAGGTAAAAAGTATATTAATATAACTCTGTTGGTTGTGCAAAACTGGGGAATGGGTAATAAAGGGATTATCTATATCTTAAAACAATAAAAATTCTATTGTAGACTGTCACTTTAAATTGATTGGATATAACAAGGGATTTTAAACAATTTTCTAATTTACTTTTATTATGAATGTTTCTTAGTTCCTTGGTATCCTTTGTTAAAGAGTAATCCTATGTGAGCTCAGGAGTATGCATGTGCCTTAAGACATCTGGCAACATTGTTTAAAGGGACACTGAACCCAAAAATTTTCTTTTGTAATTCAGATAGAGCATGCAATTTTAAGCAACTTTCTAATTTACTCAATTGATGAATTTATCCACCAATCAGCAAGGACAACCCAGGTTGTTCACCAAAAATGGGCCGGCATCTAAACTTACATTCTTGCATTTCAAGTAAAGATACCAAGAGAATGAAGAAAATTTTATAATAGGAGTAAATTAGAAAGTTGCTTAAAATTTCATGCTCAATCTGAATCACGAAAGAAAAATTTTGGTTACAGTATCCCTTTAAAGCATTGTTATACACAGTTACAAACACTGCTGCCATAGACTACTATAGACATGTAAACGTCCCCGAGCTCCATTCAGTCTACCTAGGTTTAGTCTTCAACAAAGAATACCAAAAGAACAAAGAAAATTTGATAATAGAAGCAAATTGGAAAGCTGTTTAAAATTGCATGCCCTATCTGAATCATAAACATTTTTTTAATTTTGACTTTACTGTCCCTTTAAGTAAGTGATTTGTAATTCAACTGATACCAAGTGACATCTAACCTTGGCACACCAGATGTCTTGAAACTGCATTTCCCATGATGCTTAGGCACCCCGCAGTCTAGTTGAACATCAGGGGTGCCACTGTTAAATGTCACTGTGATATACCAATGTCTACACCTAATGTCCAGAACTACAAAAATGATCAAATCAGTTGGATTATGTTGAGCCTCTAACAAAGTCCATATAGGGATTTTTTTTTTTAACTATTGTTGGATCTTTGTGGAGTGCATGATTTTTGACCAACTACATTTGTCATTTAAAATAATCTAATCCGGGGGCGTGGCTAAGACTCGGCCATGACAAGTCGCAAAATATGAAGCTCCTGATTTTTCTGCACTAATCTATCGAATATCTCATGGATACCTTGACATCTAACCACAAAAATAATTGTTTTAGCTCCTATACTACTAGTTGATCTAAAAGATATCAAGCCCTTCTCACTGGTAAACTCGGGAGCTGATTTGCCCAATTCAGACCTCTATCAGAGGCCTCTACTTGTGATTACAACCTCCCTTCAGGTTATCTGGGTTAACTGCCTCTTTTACTACTGATGTGAACGACGAATATATTGTCAGCAATAGAATCAAGCTACCGGACCTACAACTGAAGAGGATGGACAGGGAGATCATGGACGCACTTGCTGCTCTGGAGGTCCGAATGGATACCTACTTCAGCTCACTCCTCCACTGCATATCTCTAGACCGGGAAGATATCGCACCCGCCTTAGAGCCTGACCCTGGGAACTGATATACCAGCAACAATATCCCCTTCCAGCGATGCATCTGTCTCCGCTCTCTATGGAACTGCTATCCTGAAGCCAGTGCCTGTAGCACCTGCGAAGTACACAGATACCCCTACTCGGATGGAGGGTTTCATGAGGGGACTGGCTCACAAGATCGTAAGCGCCACTCTATCTCCTACATTGTTTAAAATAAGGTCTACCTGCTCTGCAACACGCCGGCCCCTGGGAGGCCTCCTATTTCTCTCCCGTGGCGAGTGCCTGATGAGAACTGGCATCGGTTAAATTTTTAAAGTGCGGCCAAAAGTGTCAGAGACTGTATCAATGGCCCCTACAACACTCCCTTTTGTACACAGCAACTATCCCTGTAACCAGAGAGACAAGTGTTACTAAGTCCCCTACACCATAGGACTTAAACTTGCACTGTTCTTGATGGATATATTACTTGTCTCTAGTGCCATACCTCATATGTCTATAAGGTTAAGTTTTATATACATATATGCTCCTTTATTTACCTATAACTCACCTGCTGCAACAGTCCTGCACTAGGCTTTATCTAACGCCACCCTAACATCTACTATCTCAGTACCTTTTTCCCTGATTTTAATTTCATATAAGCTTATAGCTAGGTCATAGTTCAATCCATACTTAACACAGAATTGTGTTTTTGCGCTAATGGCCTTATGGCATCAACTCCCACTTATTTCAATCCAATGATAAGGGTCTCTAGACTCACATCACCATAAGCCTCAAACCAATATGGTACTTAATGTGGATACCCTACAGGTCTGTTGATATTTTTTTGTTTTTATTATACTTGCTCCCATATCACAACCTAACTGATATAATTGTATTGTTTTACATTGTTCCTAACTCCACCCCATTACCTATTATCTTAGAACTGAGGCAGGGAGATATATATCCTTTATCCTTGTACCCTAATCTATACTTGTTAACAGATTATTACCAGGCCCTCATTATGTGCTCACTCACAAGTCTTTTGCATATCATTTAGGTAGATTAGATGTTTTGGACAGTATAAGGTGTTAGATATGATGGGGTTTATACTATATAATAGCCTATAATATCATTAACAGCATACAGTCTCATGTGAATCACACTGCACTAAACTTATTGAAGGAATTAATTAGTCTGGTTGACATAATTTGTACCTCCTCTTAACTTCTACAGCTGACTTTGCTGTCCTTCCTAGGTGGTCAGACTATAAGCTGATAGTTTGCTATATCTTGTCTATTTAGAGATGTTTGAACTTACAAGGTTTGTGTGTTTTTCAGATACCCTTGGGCTCCTATATATTTACTTTGTTGGGCTCAATTATGTTACTGTTTAGTGGAATATATATGCCTATGTTGTTTAAGGGGCTATATTTTTGAGGTTCAGAGTTTATGTCATACTGATACAATATACTATACACCCTAACCTACACGGTAGGATGAGATAGCTACGCAGGCATACCATCGCGCTTGATATTCTATCAGCTCTATAGTCTCATTGATGGAGTCTGCGCATACAGAGTAGCCCAAACTTGCATAGGTGTCCATACATTTATTTACAGGGCTCCCTACAAACAGATAACAACTCACCCTTAACTTGCCTCATGCTTCTATTTGAAGTTTAGAGGTACCTAATAGATAATAAGAAAGCTCTCTATTGACTATATCAGGGGCTATGTTACACTTCACTCACCCCCATTGGAAGCGTTCAACATAACACCCCCTAGCAGTTACAACCTAGAGCTGACGGCTTCCCTATATATACCAATAAAACTGTTCACCACGAACACTATGTAGTTTAAGTTAGAGAGGTTCTTATTACATTGTATGATTAGATGGATACGAAACCTTACCCAAGAACATCTACTTACAATCTAGACTGTCTATCTGTTTGCTATTACACTCTATTTATATTACTAGTAGATATGAACACAATCTCATCGTTGTCATTGTACCTGACACTTTTGGAAGAGAAATATGCAAGGTAGAGGTGAGCGCCAATAGAAGGCTGAGGGTAGGGTGGGGAACGCTAAAATAGGCTAAAATTAGCTGATAGAATGTAAAATTAAAAATTACAAATTTTTTTATTCCATACAATAATTATAATAATAAAAAAGAACAATATACACTGATAGTTGTTCATGGATCCATGTTACAAATGGTAGCAAATTACAGTGTTAGGTAAAATACAATACAATATAATAATAAAAACAATTGTAAATACTGATAAATTCAGTGGCTGATGATATAGCCTTTTATGCTGAGTATCTGTTAAATGATTAACACCTTGGTTGAGTCCAGTAAGTGTAAGATGCTCCTGGTAGATAGTGTAGGGTTAATTGTAATCCAATATTGTGCAGGAGAAAAAAGTAGCAAGATTTGGGTGTGATCAGTGTCCAATACAACAATTTAGAAAAAAGTGGTAGAAAAAATGTGTGTTCACTCTATGTGATGAAAAAATGATGATAAAAAATGATGAAATCCCTCCAAAAAAATGTTATAAAAAAATGAAAAAAGGTGAAAAAGGATAAAATAGGATAAAAAAAATAGTGTCAATTTCGAAATCCGAAGTGATGTTGGTGATGTCAGTGCAAATCAATCAATCAGTGGTTCAGTATTGATGCAATGTTTTGAAAAATAAGATTATGCAAAAAGAAAAAATCCTGAAAAAAAGAAAACAAACAATACTCTAATATATGCAATCTGTACAATAGATATATCAGTATTATGCTTACTCAGATCTGTCGACGCGTTTCGGCCATATACCTCTGGCCTTTATCAAGGGTCTTGATAAAGGCCAGAGGTATATGGCCGAAACGCGTCGGACAGATCTGAGTAAGCATAATACTGATATATCTATTGTACAGATTGCATATATTAGAGTATTGTTTGTTTTCTTTTTTTCAGGATTTTTTCTTTTTGCATAATCTTATTTTTTCAAAACATTGCATCAATACTGAACCACTGATTGATTGATTTGCACTGACATCACCAACATCACTTCGGATTTCGAAATTGACACTATTTTTTTATCCTATTTTATCCTTTTTTCACCTTTTTTCATTTTTTTATAACATTTTTTTGGAGGATTTCATCATTTTTTATCATCATTTTTTTCATCACATAGAGTGAACACACATTTTTTCTACCACTTTTTTCTAAATTGTTGTATTGGACACTGATCACACCCAAATCTTGCTACTTTTTTCTCGCTGCACAATATTGGATTACAATTAACCCTACACTATCTACCAGGAGCATCTTACACTTACTGGACTCAACCAAGGTGTTAATCATTTAACAGATACTCAGCATAAAAGGCTATATCATCAGCCACTGAATTTATCAGTATTTTACAATTGTTTTTATTATTATATTGTATTGTATTTTACCTAACACTGTAATTTGCTACCATTTGTAACATGGATCCATGAACAACTATCAGTGTATATTGTTCTTTTTTATTATTATAATTATTGTATGGAATAAAAAAATTTGTAATTTTTAATTTTACATTCTATCAGCTAATTTTAGCCTATTTTAGCGTTCCCCACCCTACCCTCAGCCTTCTATTGGCGCTCACCTCTACCTTGCATATATCTTTTACACATTGGGCACGCTAGGGTACCCATCGAGGAGAGCTAGAGGCATCCCCCCCCCCCCTTCCCCACCTGTTCTTTGCGCAGGATATACACCACCTTTATTCAAACGTTTGGAAGAGAATACCAACATAACTGTTGATGTGATCGAAATATGTGTTTTCACAAGCTACTGCATAAGTGTCCCATTACAATACGAATATTACTATATGCTAGTTTTCTATCCTAAGTTAAACATTTAGTTACTGATGACATCCCTGAGATCATCCTATACCTTACATCCAACATAAAAGTGAACATTAACTGTACTTAGTCCCCTGTCTTTGTATTTGCAGCGGTTTCAGGCACTTTATTTACTGGGGAATGTATGCTCTAACTTTTTTCACATTAATGGATGCTTAGGCTGCTCATCCATCTGAATCATTTAATGTTGCCATTTTACAGGCAATGACTCATCTTGTTACGTATAGATGATATATAGCTGATACTCAAGATAATAATATATGGTTCTGTACACCCCCTACAATGTAAATTTGCTTGGGAATACCCCTCTGATGTGCGTTAGCCTTTTTCCTATACACCTCTCTAGTTTTATGTAGACCCTAAAAGATATATGCTTGTTAATTAGCCCAATTATACTTGCCATAACATTTTTTTTAAATCCCTTAGACACGCACCCCCCCCCCCCTCTTAATTTCCGAGCGGCTCTCGTCTGCTGATTTCCCAATAATTTCTCCTTTATATTTACTATCTCAATCTAAACTTTCACTCCACCAAAAAAGAGATTTCATTAAGAATAGTCCATTTACTCTCTCATTTATTGACCAATAGCTATGTTTTGAGTATTTTCATAAGTGATCATACACCACCATGCATGAAGGGATTTTCAGCAAGTGCTATCCTACCTAGTTATTTACTATTTACTGGCATATTTTTCTTAAGCTCCCAAACTTATTATATAGATTATCTTGTAACATACCAACTGTTTATTCTACACATACATGTGCATTATCTGTCATTGTAAATGGACAAATTATGTTATTGTAACTCTCTGTAATCTCAATAAAAAATATATTTAAAAATAAATAAATAATAATCTAATCCTACTTTTTTAAAGTCATTTGGAAGGTCACACATTTATGTTGCAAATGGCTGATGAGTCAGATAAGCAATATAAGACAACATTGTGGCCTACGGGCCTTTGATTAAACAATTATGGTTTATCATTTTTTTCAATTATTATTAATCTCTCATAAAATATCTCATATATATGAGATTGCACCTGTATGACACAGATCATACTAGTATATGTAAGCTACTACCTTGACAATGATCCATTAACCATGATCCTCTTTTCCATCACTGGTTAATTAAAGGGACAGTATACACTCATTTTCATATAACTGCATGTAATAGACACTACTATAAATAATAAGATGCACAGATACTGATATAAAAATCCAGTATAAAATGGTTTAAAAACGTACTTAGAAGCTTTCAGTTTAGCTCTGTTGAAAAGGTAGTTGGAAAGCCCACTGCAAGTGGGAAAAAAGGCACTCCCCCTTCTTTTGCATATGAAAAGACCCTTTACACAAACAGGAGCAAGCTGGAGAAGGTAGCTGACGGTATTCAAATGAAACTTTGGGGCTTGGTTAGGAGTCTGAAAATCAGAGCAATGTTTTTTAAAAATAAGCAAAATTATACATTTTTTAAAAGAAAAAACAAACTTTATGGGCTATATAAATAGATCATCTACAAAACATTTATGCAAAGAAAAAATGAGTGTGTAATGGCCCTTTAAAAAGTGTGCTGTTGGATGTCCTTTAAATTGGTGGTCCCTCGGTAATAGGGCTATGGTGGCTGTTTATTCTAAAAGGGACAGTCTAGACAAAATTAAACTTTCATGATTCCGATAAGGCATGCAATTTTAAACAACTTTGAAATTTACGTTTTTCATTAAATTCTTTGTTGAAAGCTAAATCTAGGTAGGTAGGCTTATATGCTAATTCCTAAGCCCTTGAAGGTCGCCTCTTATCTCAGGGCATTTTTACAGTTTTTACAGGTAGACAGCGCTAGTTCATGTCCGTGATATACATACCATTGTGCTCATTTCCATGGACTTACCTAGGAGTCAGCACAGAGTGTCTAAAATGCAAGTCTATCAAAAGAACTGAAATAAGTGGGCAGTCTGCAGAGTCTTAGATACAAGGTAATCACAGAGGTAAAAAGTATATTACTATAACAGTGTTGGTTATGCAAAACTGGGGAATGAATAATAAAGGGATTATCTATATTTTAAACAATAACAATTCTGGAGTAGACTGTCCCTTTAAGATCAACGTTGGATCCTTAGCTCCCTCTATTGTGATTTTGTATGTACTTAATAAGATTTCTTCCATATGGCCTTAAGCATGAAATAGAAATATCACTTCAAGGGCATAGAACAGGGACATTCCTGCATCACTGGTTCTGAAGAAACCATTCACTCACTCTAGAATTTCTATCAATCACATTGGCTGAATACAGGTAAAGGAGCTGACATGCAATAGTGTAATATGTGGCTTACCCCTATATCCCCCAACATTATTAGCAGTGAATTTTATTACCTAAAGTACCCCAGAAATAATATTTTAACTAAAGTACCTCTAACAACAACATGTAAGTATTATTGATATAAAGACACAAATGGATAAAAAAAAAAGCACAAGACATTCCCAAATATCTTAGACACTGACACATGTATATGTGTGTACATAAGATATGATGTGATTTATGTATAAATGTAAGTGATCCTGCCTGTTCTCCTATACATGAAAATGGTTGTCAGATGCCCTGTATTTAACTGAACATCCCACTATTTCAGCTTGCTGTCCAGCAACATATTTTTAAAAATACTGGAGACTTAAAAGCATGGAAAAGTCAAAATTAAACTTGCATGATTAAGATAGAGCACGTAATTTTAAGAAACTTTTAAATTAACTTCTATTCAACTGTGCTTTGTTCTCTTGGTATCCCTTGTTGAAAAAGAATATGTACATATCCTACACTAGTGGGAGCTAGTTGCTGATTGGTGCCTGCACACATTTATTTCTTGTGTTTGGCTAACTAGATGTGTTCAGCTAGTTGCCAGTAGTGCAATGCTGTTCCTTCAGCAAAGGATAACAAGAGAATGAAGCAAATTTGATAATAGAAGTAAATTGGAAAGTTATTTGAAATTATGTCCTATCCGAATCATGAAAAAAAATGTTGAGGTTTTCTGTTGCTTTAAAGAGAAACTAAAGTCAAAATTGAACTTTCATGATTCATATAGAGCATGCGTTTTTAAGAGAATTTCCAATTTACTTGCATTATGAAATTGTGCACAGCCTTTATATATATGTACTAAGGCACCAGCACCTACTGAGCATGTGTATATGTATATGAGCCTGTGATTGGCTGATGGCGGTCACATGATACAGGGGGCTGGCAAATTAAATTTGGAAATTTCTCAGAAAAAAAATCTACAGCTCATTTAAAATTAAAAAAGAGTGTTTTTACATAACATACATAGTAGATAAGGTTGAAAAAAGACTGAAGTCCATCAAGTTCAACCTATACAAATCTAAAATACTTACAAAAAGCTCCAGTTAAGCTTAAATAACCCCATTTAAAATGTGACCCATTTAATACTAGCAATCAAATCCATTAATTTTGTTTATATACAGAAATTTATCCAGACTATTTTTAAATGTATCTATGATATTGGCATTCACTACCTCCTTTGGTAATGAGTTCCACAATTTTATTGCTCTTACAGTGAAAAAACGTTTCCGTTGCAGGAGATTAAATCTCCTTTCCTCCAACCTTAAAGGGACAGTATACTGTAAAATAGTTTTTCCCTTAATGTGTTTACAATTGCTTTCTTTACCAACTGCAGAGTAAAAAATGTATGAAAATTAGCTTTTAAGGCTTATTTGTGTATATTAAAGCTCTGATTTTGTGTTTTGAAGCCACAACCTAATAAAATGGGTTGAGCTTGTAGGTATAATCAGATCTCATTACTGTATCACATTGTGCACATATACCTGCTTCTTTATCTTATATCTGTCCTTAAAACAATCACCAGTACTTTGAGAGAACAATGAAAATTCAACATTGTATTACCTTATCTCTGCTTTATCACACTGGGAGTGTAATTTCTTCTGCTGGCTGTGTTTACAAAGCTTATCTATAGCTGGTACGCGCGGCCACAAACTTTCAGAATAGGTGGGGATACCACATGCTAAATTAACAATTTCAAATGCCAATATAAGGGTAAAGGAGCTACTTGTAAACAATTTAATACACTCCAGCAGGTAAAGTGGATCATTGGGAACAAATTAAAGGGGAGAAAATTTTTGAGTAAACTGTCCCTTTAAATTATGACCTCTTGTCAGAAACAATTTTCTTGGAATAAACAGAGCTTCTACCATCTCTGTATATGGGCCTTGAATATACTTGAATATATTTATATAAAGTAATCATGTCACCTCTCAAGCGCCTTTTTTCTAAAGAAAACAGACCCAGTTTGGCTAGCCTCTCCTCATAGGTTAATTTCTCCAATCCCCTTATTAGCTTTGTGGCCCTTCTCTGAACTTTTTCTAGTTCTGCAATATCTTTTTTAGCAATCGGTCCCCAGAACTGCACTCCAAACTCAAGGTGAGGTCTTACCAGGGCTTTATATAATGTCAGAATTATGCTTTCCTCCCTTGAATCAATGCCCCTTTTAATACATGCTAGTATCTTATTAGCCTTTGAAGCCGCTGCCCTGCATTGTGCACCCATCTTTAGCTTGTTATCTATTACTACTCCCAAATCCCTTTCCTCCTCTGTTTGGCTAAGTCTTGTCCCATTTAAAAAATACGTAGCCTGCTTATTTTTACTTCCAAAATGTAGAACCTTGCATTTTTCCATATTAAATCTCATTTTCCATTCACACGCCCATAGTTCTAATTTTAGCAAATCCCTTTGTAAAGAGAGTTTGTCCTGCTCTGACCTAATGACCTTACTTAATTTAGTATCATCTGCAAAAATAGAGATGTCGCTATTTAATCCTTGCTCCAAGTCATTTATAAAAATATTAAAAAGAACAGGGCCCAGTACTGATCCCTGGGGGACGCCACAGATTACCTTTGTCCAATCTGAGTATGATCTATTTACTACTACTCGTTGCTCCCTATCTTTTATCCAGTTATTTATCCATGAGCTAACATTTTCAGCTATTCCCAGTCCCTTAATTTTGTGCATTAATCTCTCACGTGGCACTGTATCAAATGCCTTTGCAAAATCTAAGTATATCACATCAACTGATTCCCCTTTATCTATATTTTTACTTACTTCCTTGTAGAATCTAATTAGATTAGTTTGACATGATCTATTTCTCCTAAAGCCATGCTGATTAGAACTCATAATCTTGTTTACACGAATATGCTCATCAATATAATCCCTTATAATCCCTTCAAATATCTTCCCCACTATTGATGTCAGACTAACTGGTCTATAGCTTCCTGAATCATCCCTGCTTCTCTTTTTGAAGAGTGGCACCACATCAGCTTTACGCCAATCCTGGGGTACTATGCCTGAGGATAATGAGTCTTGAAAAATTAAGAGTAAAGGTTTGTCTATAACAGTGCTAAGTTCCCTTAACACCCTTGGGTGTATTCCATCTGGGCCTGGAGTTTTATTTACCTTAATATTTTCCAGTTTTTTCCTGATATCCTCTAAACAAAACCCAGTTAGTGGTACGGACTGGCATGTTCTATTCTGTTCCAAAGTATCATTCAATGGTTCCTCTCTTGTGTATACACTGAAGAAAAAAAATGATTTAGTACCTCAGCCTTCTCCCTGTCATTATTTATCATGCTACCCTCCACGCATTTTAATGTACCTATATTATCCTTCTTAGATTTTTTGCTATTTATATACTTAAAGAACCTTTTAGGGTTAGACTTAGAATCCTTGGCAATTAATTTTTCATTTTCAATTTTGGCTAATTTGATTGTCTTTTTGCATGCTTTGTTACATTCCTTATACATATTGTATGTTGAGTCTGTACAATTTTCTTTTAATAATTTAAATGCCCTACGTTTTTTCCTAATTTCTCTTAACACATTTTTATTTAGCCATAACGGCTTTGTTTTTTTATTTTTATTTTTATAACCATATGGTATGTGTTGATATGTATATTTATTTAACACATTTTTAAATATTATCCATTTATCCTCTGTATTTTTATTATAAAATACATTGTCCCAATTTATATTATTTAATGATTTCCTTAAATCGTTGAATTTTGCTTTCTTGAAATTAAAAGTCTTAGTTAAACCTTTAAAAACTGCATATGAAAAGAGATTTCAAATGTGACCATGTTATGATCACTGTTACCCAAATGTTCTTTAACTTCTATGTTTGATATTATAGCTGTATTGTTTGATAGCACTAAATCCAATATAGCTTTACTCCTAGTTGGCTCCTCTATTAATTGTGACAAGAAGTTATCCCTGAGAACATTTAAAAATCTATCCCACTTAGCAGAATTACTAGTTTCATTGGCCCAGTTTATATCAGGGTAGTTAAAATCTCCCATAATTACAGCACTGTTATTAGCAGCCTTACCTATTTTTGCATTGTCTTTTTATTATGCCTTTGTTAATTATGCAATTATTACGGCGCCCCCATGGGGTAACTATTAAAAACATTATTTTTAAATGTTCACACACTGTTATACACAGTGCTCACGATGTAATACACTGTTTATTATATTGTTTCCACGATTTGACTATTTTGTGTGCCAGCAACAATCATTAAGGCGGGCACATGAAATAGTAAAATCGTGGGAACAGTATAACAAACAGTGCTCCAAAAATGCAGTTACCTTGTGCGCACAAAATAGTTAAAGGGACACTAAACCCAAAAACTTTCTTTCATTATTCAGATAGAGAATACAATTTTAAACAACATTCCAATGTACTTCTATTATCTAATTTGCTTCATTCTCTAAATATCCTTTGATAAAGAAATAGCAATGCACAATGGTGAGCCAATCACACGAGGCATCTATGTGCAGCAACCTATCAGCAGCTACTGAGCCTATCTAGATATGCTTTTCAGCAAAGTATATCAATAGAATGAAGCAAATTAGATAATAGAAGTAAATTAGAAAGTTGATTAAAATTGTATGCTTTTTCTAAACCATGAAAGAAAAAATTTGCGTTTAATGTCCCTTTAATTCATGCGCACAATGTAAATGTATAAATATGGCTGCTGCTTCCTCTGCTTATTTAGGGCTAGATTACGAGTGGAACGCTACTTTGCACTCTAGCTCGCACTTTAACATTGCTAGACGGAGGCAAAAATCCAACGCACGCAAAGAGTTGAATTTCGAATATCATGAATATATATATATATATATAATTATATATAGGTATAGAAATATACAGACATATATAGGAATATCTATTTAAAAATACTTAGAACTTGAAGAACTTTGAAATGTGAAATATTAATAGCAAATATTTTAATGCAAAGAGCTCCAATGCACTTCTATATAAGTCTGAATGTGTGTACATATGTATTTAAATGTGTATATATGTCTGTATTTATATACACATATAAATACATATGTACGTACACACATTATAAACATATATATATATATATATATATATATATATATATATATATATATATATATATATACTGTATATATATATTTACACAAATACATGTACATATTTAGACCTGTATATGTACGTACCTCTATGTTAAATCCCTTACAGGCCTTTTTTATATTTCTAATAAGACCTCATATCTTTGAGCCCTTATACATTTTTAATGCATTTTTTAAAATATTTTTTATCAGACAGTGTTAAAGGGACACTGAACCCACATTTTTTCTTTCATGATTCAGATAGACCATGCCATTTTGATTCAGCACCTAGACTGTACTTGCTGATTGGTGGCTAAATGGTATTCACCAATCAGCAAGCGCTATCCAGGGTCTGAACCAAAAATGGGCCTCCTTTTTCAAATAAAGATAGCAAGAAAACTAAGAAAAATTGATAATAGGAGTAAATTAGAAAGCTGTTTAAAATTGCATGCTCCATCTGAATCATGAAAAAGAAAAATTGGGTTCAGTATCCCTTTAATATGAGTGTAACTGTACTGTTAAAGGGACACTCAAGTTAAAGTTAAACTTTTATGATTCTGATAGAGCATGCAATTCTAAATAACTTTCCAATTCACTTACAATAAGAAAACATGCACATTCTTTTTATAATTACACTTTTTGATTCACCAGCTTCTGCTGAGCATGTGCAAGAATTCACAGAATATACGTATATGCATTTGTGACTGACTGATGGCTGTCAAATGATACCGGAGTGGAAATAGACATAACTTTGAAATTTGTCAGAAAAAAAATCAACTACTTATTTAAGTCTAGATTACAAGTGGAGCACTATTTTAACGTGCGCTCGTAACCAGGCAAATTTGGGCACATGTTAAATAACCAGCCATTACAAGTGGCTGGTTAATGCTCCTGCGAGCTTGCAGTTTCACTTTGTACTAAGCGCAATTAACCAGACGTCAGACCTCTAGTTAATGATAAAAAGTTGCCCCAATTGCCCCCCAAATAAACTGGACAGTTCCTTAATATAAATAAAAAATATGAGCCAGGATGAAGAGGGCCCTGACATGGAACAATATTGAGGAGCAGAGGCGGTGGAAGAGGACGCCAAAGTTTGCCTATTCTGCCGCGAAGATGGGCTTAATGTCATAAATCTTCTAGAGTAACTTGAGCTGGCATAGTTTTTAGTGAATACAAGAGAAACAGGAAATCAATTTTGCCCATGCTTAGAAGACGCAGAATGCAACTTAAGTTCAAAATATGTTTGCTCACTCATCTCTCTGAGGGCAGTAGCTACAATGAGAATTTCTAAGTGATCCTTTTGCATGAAAATAAGTATATTGTTTGCTGTTTTTTTACACAATATGTTTCTTTTTATGTTTACTCTGATTCAACATATTTGTATTAACTAAATGAGCATTGTTTCATATCCCTTTAACTAATGGAGTCTGATTTTGGCATATAAATTATGAGCTACAGGGCCGTAGGTCTGAACAGAGATCTGATATGGACATATTACTGAGAGAGGTTGTAGTCAATGGGATCTGAAGTATGGTTATATCACCACCACTTTCATCCAAATCAAGTGGTAGACGGCCATTATTTTTGTATGATATTTAGCAACCCTATACATGAACAAGTTCTATTGTACATAATTATGCATACATTCTCACTTATGCATTAGTCGTTTTTAATGTAAACTGCATGCTCTATGTTGCTGTTTTTTTACTACATTCGAATCCCTTGAAACATTTTATGTACCAACATACACATTGAATCTATATTATATTCCACTGCAATTATATCCTTTACGTCAACAGAGTCAAGGATCATTTGTAGAGCAACCATTAAAATAATGTCCTTTTTTATCCAAAAAGATAGCACCTATGCCTAGTAAGATTTGCACGTAAATTATTAAACAAAATAAAAGGGTTTTATTAAAATGGAAAATAAATACATTTAAAACAAAATGATTTAAGGGGTTATAATTAATAAAACTGGCAGGATAAAGCCTCTTGACATTCTTCCTTTTTTATGTCACTCGAATTTTTAAGATTTTTTTTTTTCTCATTTATAATAAGTGGTATAAAAGTTAAAGGGACACTGAATCCAATTTTTTTCTTCCGTGATTCAGATAGAGCATGACATTTTAAGCAACTTTCTAATTTACTCCTATTATCAAATTTTCTTCATTCTCTTGGCATCTTTATTTGAAATGCAAAAAGTTTAGATGCCGTCCCATTTTTGGTGAACAACCTAGGTTGTTCTTGCTGATTGGTGGATACATTTATCCACCAATAAAAAAGTTCTGTCCAGAGGTCTGAACCAAATAAAAAGCTTAGATGCCTTCTTTTTCAAATAAAGATAGGAAGAGAACGAAAAAAAATTGATAATAGGAGTAAATTAGAAAGTTGCTTAAAATTGCATGCCCTATATGAATCACAAAATAAAAAATTGGGTTCAGTGTCCCTTCAATAAAAAACAAATAGCCTCAAGAACAGAATAATTTAGGATTGTGCAAAAATTAGTAGAGAAGATGGTAAGACTATCTCTAAATATAACAGAGAAGTATAAATGTGCTTGCTCTAAAATTACAAACATATGTTGTCTAATTGGGTAATTTTTCCAAAACTGCAATGCAAATATGCATTTTTCATTTGATCTTGACTTATACATTTGAAGAAAATTTTAAAATAATAACCATCAAAAAGTTAAATTAGGTACGATTACCCTCACAAATGCAATGTGTACACTACAATATAATTACCAAACATCTCACTCCATCAAACAAAATTAATATTCTTCCATTGAACAAAATTAACTTTCATATAATGCTACATTCTCCTTCAAAACAATTGATGTAGGACTTATTTCAACTGTCCAATACCCTGAATAAGGGTTATAAACTCAACTGATTCATGTGGATTATGTTGATATGGTGGATGAGAGCAGATATACAGTGAAGATAAGATACACTGAGCAGTTGCACTTCATTGCCAACAGATGGAGTGCCAGGGCAATAGACCATTGTCTAGATAAGGGCCACTGCCCTCAGTCTTGGAAGGCTCCAGTGGGAAAATATTTTGGGCTTTTGTAATTAAGTGAGTTGACTTAATACATTTTTAGGAAAAGTTTGGCTCTTTAGTGAAACCAATTTTGTTTGCTTCATCCCAGATTGATTATTCGTAGTTAGCACATTAAGGATCAATTTCTGCTTCAATCATGATTACTGTTCTTCAATACAGAAATGTCTTTATTAAAAATGGTACAACAGGAATAAACTTATACTACAAGCTTATATTACACACTTATATACACATAATTTATATACATACACTCAAAAAAATATATAAATGCTATCTATATTAATATATATACATGAAAGCAGACACATATGAATAAATGTATACATATGTGTATATGTGTAAGTATGTAGGTGTGTAAAAATATTTTTATAGTGTGTGTACATATGTGTGGGTGTCTATATATATATATACAAATGTATGAAAAAGGCACTCACTGGACTTAAGTATAATAAAATGTAATGTTTATTGAAACATATTAAAAGGCATAACGTTTCAGAGCTATTACAGCCCCTTTGTCAAATGTTGTTTTTTCACCTGATAAAACGACCACTGTTTTAAGTCGAGAAACACGTTGCAAACAATTAAAAGCCTGTTTTTATATCACTTACACGAAGGTGTCTGTATCTTCTGCACTAAATACTCTGATCATGATTTGGGGATTCAGAGTCTAACACCAAGACTGCCTGGAAGCAGCTGTTCGTGTCACGCCTTGATACTGGGAGAGTATCCAGTGAGCTGACTACTTTGAGCGTCAGCCTGCCTGTTTGCACTTTATTCCCCCATAGACTTGAATGGAGTGCGAGGAGTGGGAAAAAAATATCCAACAAGTCACGCAAACCCAATGTTTTCTCAAGCAATGATCTACAAAAAGCCCTTTAAAGGGTTATTGCTATAGTTTAGTTTAGTGTTAGTATAGGTTTTATATTTTGGGGTGCGGTTTTTTAAAGTGGGGCTTTAGCTTTAGAATAGGCATAACTGTTTTTTATTTTTGGTAATTAGTTTTTTCTGTAATGGTAGCTTTTTTTCTTTTCTTTTTTTTTTAAATACTGTTAGGTTGTTGTTTTTGTAAGGTACTGGTAGTTTTTTCTCGTAAGATACTGCTAGGTTGTTTTTTTTTGTAAAGTACTGATAGTTTTTTTTTGTTAGGTACTGTAAGTTTTTTTTTTCATCTAAGGTTAGTTTTTTGGGGGGTAACTTAGGGGGTGTTAGGTTAGGGGGGTTAGGTGGTTTAGACGTTAGTGGGTATTTTGCAATGTTGGGTGTGCTGGTTTAGGGGTTAATATAATAGTGCGGTATTTTGCAATGTGGAGGTGTGGCAATTTAGGGGTTAATACAGTAGTGGGGTAGTTTGAGATGTAGGGATGTGGCAGTTTAGGGGTTAATAGAGTAGTGGTGTTGTTTGCAATGTGGGGTGTGGCAGTTTTGTGGTTAATAGAGTAGTTTTAGTGCAACTGTTTCCTCCGGTCAAAAGTTTGAGCGTTAAATGCGATAGCATTTGAGCAATTGCATTTACTTTCAACTTGTAATATGAGCGGACATTGCCGCTCAATGCCACCCATAGAAAATATTGGGATAGTAAATTACTGCGAGTTCTCGCAAACTAATTTGTGGTAATTTAAACATTGTGCCAATTGTAATATGGATTTGAACGTAAAGAACACAGCGATCTCGCAATCACATTCACGCTCCTCGTGCTAACGATAGCATGCCACTCGTAATCTGACCCCAAATATGTTTCATGCACCTCCCTCTAATTATGGGTGCTGCCATTTTTTAACCAAAGTTCCACTCAAGGTACCTGAAGCAGAGTTGCTGCACACATGCACACGTCAGTACAGGTAGCCCTCAGTTTACGCCGGTTCAATTTGCGCCGTTTCAGAATAACAACCTTTTTTTCAGTCATGTGACTGCTAAAGTTATGCAAGCTTAACAGGTCTGAAATTGATCTGTGTACACAGAACAGACATTAGCTATCGAGCAGGCACTTCCCTATTATCTTCCTGTCCAGCTGCTTGAGGTGAGGGTGCCTAACTGCTTATTAATCACTGCAGATTGAAATGCATAGAATAGGTGCAGACCCAATATTATCTAACATGCTAATAATACAGAGAACTGTTTGCAGAAAAATGCAAGTAAAAAAACCTTTTTGTTCATTAAACTTAGTTTGATGATGATGCAGTCTGTTGTGTGATTATTTAATTAGGTGCTGTTAGCAAATGTTTTTGTTCATTAAACTTAGTTTGATGATGATACAATCTATATTATTAGGTTTATAATGCTGTTTAGCATTTAAAGTCTTCATTTCAAAGCTTAAAAACAATGTATTAGGTGTTACTTATGACAATTTTGAGAGGGGCCTGGGACCTAACTCCCTCACTTCCCATTGACTTACATTATAAACTGGGTTTCAATTTACAACGGTTTCAATTTACCACCATTCCTTCTGGAAGCCCGGCGTAAACTGAGGGCTACCTGTACTGGAATGCAGTTAAAGTTAGATTTCAACAAAGTAGTACTCATATCTACAGAGTGTCTAGATAACCTCAGTACTAAGCTTGTAAAATGAGTTATTTAAATAGCTTTAACTTAAAGGGTTAGTAAATACCTTGTAATTTAAATATTTTTCACCAGTTTTGCAATAAAATAACAGCAGGCGAATGGGAAAAAAGAATGTATTAATACTTTGTTTGCTGCAAATATTTTTAAATAGCCAAACTCCACCACTTGCCTACTTTGGAGGAGCCAATCCATACTTGTTTCTGAAGTAGATATAGCTAGCCGCAGTCATTATATTAGCAAAACAAGCTTTGTTTTACAGTCCTTAAATTATCTTTTTAAGGAACATATACTATATGTGGCAGGGGTAGGCTGGTGTAGCCTGCCATGTGAACTTTAATTTCTGAGAAAAATAACATTTTTAAAGTTAAATTAAAAAGGGGGAAACTATGAGAAATATATCATTAAAAGGACAGTAAAGTAAAAAACAAAATTTATGCTTACCTGATAAATTTCTTTCTCTTGTGGTGTATCCAGTCCACGGGTTCATCCATTACTTGTGGGATATTCTCCTTCCCAACAGGAAGTTGCAAGAGGACACCCACAGCAGAGCTGTCTATATAGCTCCTCCCCTAACTGCTACCCCCAGTCATTCGACCGAAGACAAGCAAGAAAAAAGGAGAAACTATAGGGTGCAGTGGTGACTGTAGTTTAAAAATAACAAACACCTGCCTTAAAGTGACAGGGCGGGCCGTGGACTGGATACACCACAAGAGAAAGAAATTTATCAGGTAAGCATAAATTTTGTTTTCTCTTGTAAGGTGTATCCAGTCCACGGGTTCATCCATTACTTGTGGGATACCAATACCAAAGCTTTAGGACACGGATGAAGGGAGGGACAAGGCAGGCACTTAAACGGAAGGCACCACTGCCTGTAAGACCTTTCTCCCAAAAATAGCCTCCGAGGAAGCAAAAGTATGAAGTGAAGACCAAGTCGCCGCCTTACAAATCTGTTCAACAGAGGCCTCATTTTTAAAAGCCCATGTGGAAGCTACCGCTCTAGTGGAATGAGCTGTAATTCTTTCAGGAGGCTGCTGGCCAGGAGTCTCATAAGCTAAACGGATTATGCTTCTCAGCCAAAAAGAAAGAGAAGATGCCGAAGCCTTTAGGCCTCTCCTCTGTCCAGAGTCGACAACAAACAATGCAGATGTTTGACGAAAATCCTTAGTAGCTTGTAAATAAAACTTTAAAGCACGAACCACGTCAAGATTGTGTAATAGTCATTCCTTCTTTGAAGAAGGATTAGGACACAGTGACGGAACAACAATCTCCTGATTGATATTCTTATTAGATACCACCTTAGGAAGAAACCCAGGTTTGGTACGCAAAACTACCTTATCTGCATGGAAGATCAGATAAGGGGAATCACACTGTAAGGCAGATAACTCTGAAACTTTTCGAGCCGAAGAGATAGCTACCAAAAACAGAACTTTCCAAGATAAAAGCTTGATATCTATGGAATGCAGAGGTTCAAACGGAACCCCTTGAAGAACTTTAAAAACTAAATTTAAACTCCATGGCGGAGCAACAGGTTTAAACACAGGCTTAATTCTAACTAAAGCCTGACAAAACGCCTGAACGTCTGGAACATCTGCCAGATGCTTGTGCAGAAGAATAGACAGAGCAGAAATCTGTCCCTTTAAGGAACTAGCTGACAATCCCTTCTCCAATCCTACTTGGAGAAAGGATAATAAACTAAGAATCCTGACTTTACTCCATGAGTAACCCTTGGATTCACACCAATGAAGATATTTACACCATATCTTATGATAGATTTTCCTGGTGACAGGCTTTCGAGCCTGAATTAAGGTATCAATGACCGACTTGGAGAAACCACGTTTTGATAAAATCAAGCGTTCAATCTCCAAGCAGTCAGCCGTAGAGAAATTAGATTTGGATGTTTGAATGGACCTTGGAGTAGAAGGTCCTGCCTCAGCGGCAGAGTCCATGGTGGAAGGGATGAGATGTCCACCAGATCTGCATACCAAGTCCTGCGTGGCCATGCAGGTGCTATCAAAATCACCAAAGCTCTCTCCTGCTTGATCTCGGCAATCAGACGAGGGAAGAGAGGAAATGGTGGGAACACATAAGCCAGGCTGAAGGACCAGGGCACTGCTAGAGCATCTATCAGCGCTGCCTGGGGAACCCTTGACCTGGACCCGTAACAAGGAAGCTTGGCGTTCTGACAAGACACCATCAGATCCAGTTCTGGTTTGCCCCATAGTTGAATCAGCTGGGCAAATAGCTCCCACTCCCCCGGATGAAAAGTCTGCCGACATAGAAAATCCGCCTCCCAGTTCTCTACTCCTGGGATATGGATAGCTGAGAGATGGCAAGAGTGAACCTCTGCCCATAGAATTATCTTTGAAACCTCCAACATTGCCAGGGGGCTTCTTGTTCCCCCCTGATGGTTGATATAGGCTACAGTCGTGATATTGTCCGACTGAAATCTGATTAACCTGACCGCAGCTAGTTGAGGCCAAGCCTGAAGAGCATTGAATATCGCTCTCAGTTCCAGAATGTTAATCGGAAGGAGGGCTTCCTCCTGAGTCCACAAACCCTGAGCATTCAGGGAGTTCCAGACTGCGCCCCAACCCAGAAGGCTGGCATCTGTCGTCACTATAGTCCACTCTAGCCTGTGGAAACTCATTCCCCTGGAAAGATGGACCCAAGATAACCACCAGAGAAGAGAATCCCTGGTCTCTGCCAGATTTAGCAAAGGGGACAAATCTGTGTAGTCCCCATTCCACTGATTGAGCATGCAAAGTTGCAGTGGTCTGAGATGTAGGCGGGCAAACGGAACTATGTCCATTGCCGCTACCATTAGGCCGATTAATTCCATACACTGAGCCACTGACGGCCGAGAAGTGGAATGAAGAGCACGGCAGGAAGTTAAAAGCTTTGATAACCTGACCTCTGTCAGAAAAATGTTCATTTCTACTGAATCTATCAGTGTTCCTAGGAAGGAAACTCTTGTGAGAGGGGAGAGAGAACTCTTTTCTTCGTTCACCTTCCACCCATGAGACCTCAGAAAGGCCAGAACAATGTCCGTATGGGACTTGGCGATTTGAAAAGTCGACGCCTGTATCATAATGTCGTCTAGGTAAGGAGCCACCGCTATGCCCCGTGGCCTTAGAACCGCCAGTAGGGACCCTAGAACCTTCGTAAAGATTCTTGGTGCCGTGGCTAACCCGAAGGGAAGAGCCACAAACTGGTAATGCCTGTCTAAGAAGGCGAACCTGAGGAACTGATGATGATTTCTGTGAATCGGAATGTGGAGATAAGCATCCTTTAAGTCCACAGTAGTCATATATTGACCCTCCTGGATCATAGGGAGGATGGTTCGGATAGTCTCCATCTTGAAGGATGGGACACTGAGAAATTTGTTTAGGATCTTGTGATCCAAGATTGGTCTGAAAGTTCCCTCTTTTTTGGGAACTATAAACAGATTCGAATAGAAGCCCTGCCCCTGTTCCTCCCTTGGAACTGGGTGGATCACTCCCATAACCAGTAGGTCTTGAACACAACGTAAGAATGCCTCTCTCTTTATCTGGTTTACAGATAATTATGAGAGATGAAATCTCCCCTTTGGAGATGAAGCTTTGAAGTCCAGAAGATATCCCTGGGAAACAATCTCTAATGCCCAGGGATCCTGGACGTCTCTTGCCCAAGCCCGGGCGAAGAGAGAAAGTCTGCCCCTACTAGATCCGGTCCCTGATCGGGGGCTACTCCTTCATGCTGTCTTAGAGGCGGCAGCAGGTTTTTTGGCCTGCTTCCCCTTGTTCCAAGCCTGGTTCGGTCTCCAGACTGGTTTGGACTGGGCAAAATTTCCCTCTTGTTTTGCATTAGAGGAAGCTAAAGCTGCGCCACTTTTGAAGTTTCGAAATGAACGAAAATTATTCTGTTTGGTCCTTAATTTATTGGACCTATCCTGAGGAAGGGCGTGACCTTTTCCTCCAGTTATATCAGAAATTATCTCCTTCAGGCCCGGCCCGAAAAGGGTCTGTCCTTTGAAGGGGATGTTAAGAAGCTTAGACTTTGAAGTAACGTCTGCTGACCAGGACTTAAGCCATAGCGCCCTGCACGCCAGAATGGCAAAACCTGAATTCTTAGCCGTTAGTTTGGTTAGATGAAAAACGGCGTCAGAAATAAAGGAATTAGCTAACTTGAGAGCTTTAATCCTGTCTAAAATATCATCTAACGGGGTCTCCACCTGTAGAGCCTCCTCAAGAGACTCGAACCAAAAAGCCGCTGCAGCAGTAACTGGGACAATGCATGCAAGAAGCTGGAGATGGATAAAATTTTTCTTAAGGAGACCCTCCAATTTTTTATCCATAGGATCTAAGAAAGCACAACTGTCCTCGACGGGGATAGTTGTACGCTTAGCTAAGGTAGAAACAGCACCCTCCACCTTAGGGACTGTCTGCCACGAGTCCCGTATAGCGACATCTATGGGAAACATCTTTTTAAAAGCAGGAGGGGGAGAGAACGGAACACCTGGTCTATCCCATTCCTTAGTAATAATTTCCGAAAACCTCTTAGGAACTGGAAAGACATCAGTGTAAACAGGCACTGCAAAGTATTTGTCCATTTTACACAATTTCTCTGGAACTACAATGGGGTCACAGTCATCCAGAGTCGCTAAAACCTCCCCGAGCAATAAGCGGAGGTGTTCAAGCTTAAATTCAAAGGCTGTCATTTCAGAATCGGACTGAAGTAACGTCTTCACTGAATCTGAAATCTCACCCTCAGATAGCAACTCCCTTGCCACGGCTTCGGAGCATTGTGAGGGTATATCGGACATAGCTACTAAAGCGTCAGAAAGCTCTGTATTTGTTCTAGCCCCAGAGCTGTCTCTCTTTCCCTGTAACCCTGGCAGTTTGGACAATACCTCTGTGAGGGTATGATTCATAACTGCCGCCATGTCTTGTAAGGTAAACGCATTGGACGTGCTAGATGTACTTGGCGTCACTTGAGCGGGAGTTATAGGTTCTGACACGTGGGGAGAGCTAGATGGCATAACTTCCCTTTTGTCAGTCTGAGAAACCTCTGGTGATAAATCTTTAAATGCCATAATATGGTCTTTATAATTTATAGAAATTTCAGTACATTTGGTACACATTCTAAGAGGGGGTTCCACAATGGCTTCTAAACATATTGAACAAGGAGTTTCCTCTATGTCAGACATGTTTAACAGACTAGTAATGAGACCAGCAAGCTTGGAAAACACTTTAATAAATGTGAAACAGCAATTAAACAAAAACAGTACTGTGCCTTTAAGAGAAAAAAACTATCACATAAACTGCAAAACAGTGTTAAAAAGTAGTAAACTCTTCGAAATGTTTACAGTGTGTATAAGGGACTAAAGCAGCATTGCACCCACTTGCAAATGGATGATTAACCCTTTAGGTCCCAAACTGGATTTGAAAAACATTAAAAAACGTTAATAAACAGTTAAACACCTTGCCACAGCTCTACTGTGACTCCTACCTGCCCTCAAATACGATTTAGGGAAGAAATAAGCCCTCTATAGTGGTCCTCAGATGCTAGAGGACTCCTTTAGGGAAGCTGGATGTCTCAGTCTGAATAAGAACTGCGCATCTAGAGCGCGAAAATAGGCCCCTCCCACCATGCACTCGATGTCAGAGGGCCTTAAGAAAATACTCCTAGGAGTTTCTGACTAGCCATGTGGAAACTAGGCCCCAAAAAACGATTTATCACCTCAGAGAAAAAAACGTTTTATCACTAAGAAATATGGGTATTAATATGAATATTACCCTTTTTTGTAAGCATGATCCCAGTCATTGTTAAATCACTGCATCAGGCTTATACAAGGCTCTGTCAGCATTTTCTAGAATCTAGATCTTATCATCTCTATAGAAATAAATATACTGAACATACCTCAAGGCAGGTAATCTGCAAACCGTTCCCCCAACTGAAGTCTTTCCCATACTCTTCAGTTATGTGCGAGAACAGCAATGGACCTTAGTTACAAACCGCTAAGATTCTTCTTCTAATTTCTGCCTGGGAGTAAAACAGTACGACGCCGGTACCGTTTAAAAATAACAAACTCTTGATTGAAGGTAAAAACTACACTAAGTCACCACATATCTCTTGATACTTCCTATCTTGTCGAGAGTTGCAAGAGAATGACTGGGGGTGGCAGTTAGGGGAGAAGCTATATAGACAGCTCTGCTGTGGGTGTCCTCTTGCAACTTCCTGTTGGGAAGGAGAATATCCCACAAGTAATGGATGAACCCGTGGACTGGATACACCTTACAAGAGAAATGTAACTTTCAGGATTCAGAAAGAGAAAGCGATTTTAAACAACTTTCCAATTTACTATAATATAAATTGTTTTGTTCTCTATGTATCACTTCATTTATTTCAAAAAAGCATACCTAGGTATGATTAGGAGCAGCAATGTGCTGCTGAGAGCTTGCTGCTAATTGGTGGCTGCACAAATCTTCTCATTTTCTCACCCAATATGTTCAGCTAGCTCCCAGTAGTGCATTGCTGATCCTTCAACAACAAATATCAAAGAATGAAGCAATTTTGATAATAGAAATAAAGTGGAAAGTTATTTCAAATTGTATGCTCTATCTAAATAATAAAAAAATTAAAATAGGTTTCACGTCCCTTTAAAATGTATTGCAAAGTTTTGTACTGTGCATAATTAAACATTTATAGGTTACAATCTCAAGGTTTTTGCCGACCTTAACCTTGTTTTTATTACTAAATAAATAAATAATTTAGACACTTTTTTTTACATGCATTATATGATGTTTTGAGTTAAGTATTTATTTTAATTTCCTGGCTAACTGGATTTTTTAAATTCACTTTACAAAATATTTGATGGATTTTTTTCCTCCAACATCACCTGCTTTTTTGTGCGCAACTTTTACACTTTTTTTTTTTGTAAAGTTTCTGAGGTTCTGCTTTGCTAAATTAATTTTTTATGAAAGAAAATTGAAAGTTGTAATAAATTCAATCAAAATACTGAGGGTAAGAAGAAATCACTGGACCATTAAGCAAAATACAACATACAATCACCTGCAGAAAATCAGAATTCCTGTCTAGAGAGACCATAGTTCTAGAAAATATTACAGCTGAGTTCAGCATTTCTGTACTATGGGAAGAGTTTGCATATTAATATTCCCTTAGTCCACTGTACCATTATCCTAGAAACAATACAATTACATTGCTGCATTCTTCAAAGACAAGATGTCCTGTATTCAAGATGTGAATCCCATAGTAAAGACTTAAAAAATGTCAATATCACAAGAATATAAATGGGAATTCTGTAGCAAGGTTGTCACTCTTTGTCTATGAATATGATGAAGATGTGGTACACACTAA
Source organism: Bombina bombina (assembly GCF_027579735.1). Lineage (NCBI taxonomy): Eukaryota > Metazoa > Chordata > Amphibia > Anura > Bombinatoridae > Bombina > Bombina bombina. The sequence goes on along the minus strand of NC_069501.1, from coordinate 483,623,572 downwards.
TTAGCAATTGTGTCCTAATAGCTGTTTTAATCACGACCCATTTACCCTATGAGCATGTGCTGACATAATAGCTCCAACAAAAAACGTTGTGACCAGTAAAAAGATGCTGTCTACTTGAACATTTTTATTGATTGAAAAGATAGATCATCCCTTTATTACCCATTCCCTAGTTTTACATAACCAACATTGTTATATTAAAACACTTTATACCTCTGTGATTACCTTGTATCTAAGATCCTGGAGACAGCCACCCTTATTTTGGTTCTTTTGACAGACTTGCATTTTAGCCAATCAGTGCTGACTCATAAATAACTCCGCTGGAGTGAGCACAATCCTATCTATATGACATACATGAACTAGCACTGTCTAACTGTGAAAAGATGTCAAATTCACTAAGATAAGAGGCGGCTTCACTGGCTTAGAAATCAGTTTATGAGCCTACCTAAGTTTAGCTTACAACAAAGAATACCAAGAGAACAAATCTCTATCTGAATCATGAAAGTTTAATTATGATTCGACTGTCCCTTTATTTATTTTTGTATATTCGCATATATATCAGCAAAAAAGCAACATATATTGCAAATAATTTTTAGAAGCATTTAAAGAGAGCAGAAAAACACTTTGTGACCATAAGATATTTCTACAATAAACAAACGTACTTTGTAAGGGAGAAGAAATGTGTTTGTTGCAATTGGTTTCAGCATCCAAACTCCACCCATTTTCCTTATTTGGAGGAGACAATCTAGGCTTACTGGAGCAGTTGCAGCTTGCCACTATCATATTGTTAGCAAAAGTTCATTTGTTTTGCAGTACCTTATCTAATCACCCTCAGAATTGTAAAATTCTATTTCCACAAATATGTTTCCAATTATTTGCTATACCAGCTGCACAGTATAAGATTGCACCAGCAGCTCACAAGAGCTGCTGTTGCAATGCCGCCCCCTGCAGACTCGTGGCCAATGGGCCGCCAGCAGGGGGGTGTCAATCAACCCGATCGTACTCGATCGGGTTGATTTCCGGTGATGTCTGTCCGCCTGCTCAGAACAGGCGGACAGGTTATGGACCAACGGTCTTTGTGACCGCTGCTTCATAACTGCTGTTTCTGGCGAGCCTGCAGGTTCACCAGAAACACGGGGCATCAAGCTCCATTCGGAGCTTGATAAATATGTCCCTAAGCCTAATACGGATCAAATGACACTGTTTTCAGTGCACTGTACCTAAAATTTGCTGTTATTTTTGTATGAATAGGCTTTCCTTTCAGAGTAATTTGTTTTTTTATAAAAGCTCGCCACCTTTTAGGTTGCATGAAAAAAAACTGTAAGATCTTTAGGGCAGATATGTTTACAGACTTGCGCTGGGATTTGAGAGACCATTTAATATACGTCCATGGAACTCCCATGTTTAGTCCATTTTACCAAAAAACAACAATTACGCTTGTATTTTGTACTTATAAGTACGAATTTCTACGTGTTTTTTTTACACATCCATGGTACTTAAATTATGCTATACATATTTCATACAATGTATTTCTGTGTAATTAACATACAAATTATACGTTTTTGATCAAATATGATTTTTGGTGAACAATTTAGTTATGATTTTTGACATACTTTAAAAAAATAAAAATAAAATAATCCTTGGGTTTATTTGTGTGAATGGTTCAATTATTCATTTTGCAGGATTTTTAAATTACAATTTTCATTGTGTACTTTTGTAATATATGCATCTCTTTCCCATATGAAAAATGCAGTATACGCCCCTTACCCTTTTTTAGGATAAAAAGTAGCTTTATATAATTCCACCAGGGAAATAGAAGGACTAGCGAGCATCCTTATAGAATCTTGCCAGCCCAGAGAGCTTTTTAGAATTGAACCGTTAGAGAGAACAATTGAAAATTAACTTTTTATTACTTATTTCTCCTAACCCTCACTGGGAGTGTAATTTCTTATGCTGGCTTTATTTACACAGCTTTTCTATAGGATACAAAAAAACTGAAACGAAGGAGCACCATCAGTGTTGTTCATTGGCGTTTCGGCATGCAGCTATAAGTAAGGCTATGGCCGAAACGCATCAGCCAGAATGACCAACAGGGGTTAAATTAAGATAACAGTAGACGAAGGCCGCTCCAACTCACAGGCAGCATGCGATCCGGGGTATGGGCCAGTGACATCAGACGCTACAGCAACTACGGTAACAGCAAAGGTTCACAAAAGCAGTGTGCAATGCCAGTTAAAAAAACAGCAAACCAACTGCACAATGATACAAAAAAGAAAACAAGTCCTGCAGCACGGCAGTGGGATTAAAAAGATAAATTTATTACAACAATTAAAATTAAAGTACAAACCAAGGAAAAGAAGGTCTGACGTGTTTCACGCACCCTAGGGGCGCTTACTCATAGACTCAGTCTATGAGTAAGCGCCACTAGGGGGCGCAAAACGCGTCAGACCTTCTTGTCCTTGGTTTGTACTTTATTTTAATTGTTGTAATAAATTTATCTTTTTAATACCACTGCCATGCTGCTGGACTTGTTTTCTTTTTTTGTTAAATTAAGATCCATGTAAGTTGATAATTTATCAATCCATTTTCCTTTTTGCAGCTTGTTTTATTTTAATTAATAATAAATATAGTTTCTTTCATGTAATTGGCAAGAGTCCATGAGCTAGTGACATATGGGATATACAATCCTACCAGGAGGGGCAAAGTCTCCCAAACCTCAAAATGCCTATAAATACAGCCCCTCACCACACCCACAATTTAGTTTTACAAACTTTGCCTCCTATGGAGGTGGTGAAGTAAGTTTGTGCTAAGATTTCTACGTTGATATGCGCTTCTCAGCATTGTTGAAGCCCGATTCCTCTCAGAGTACAGCGAATGTCAGAGGGACGTGAAGGGAGTATCACCTATTGAATACGATGATTTCCCTAACGGGGGTCTTTTTCATGGGTTCTCTGTTATCGGTCGTAGAGATTCATCTCCTACCTCCCTTTTCAGATCGACGATATACTCTCAAATTTACCATTACCTCTACTAATAACTGTTTTAGTACTGGTTTGGCTATCTGCTATATGTGGATGGGTGTCTTTTGGTAAGTATGTTTTCATTTACTTAAGACACTCTCAGCTATGGTTTGGCACTTTATGCAAATTATATAAAGTTCTAAATATATGTATTGGACTTATATTTGCCATGAGTCAGGTTCATGTATTTCCTTCTGCAGACTGTCAGTTTCATATTTGGGAATATAAACACTTTAAGAAATTTGTTTCTTACCTGGGGTTTAGTCAATTTGACTACTTTTTGCATTTGCGGGTATTAGGCCCGCGGGTGCGTCAAATGTTAGACTTTATTGCGTCATTTTTGACGCAAACTTTTTTGGCGCGGGAAATTACGTTTTTGACGCAACTTTGTCATTTCCGGCGTCATACGTAACGTCGAGACCTTTCACACGGCGGCGTCATTAGTAACGCAAGTGTGTCATTTCCGGTCATTTTTGGCGCCAAAAAAGTTTACGTTACGTTGTGCGTCATACTTGGCGCCAATTTTTCTTCATTATTTCAATACCCCATTGTTGTTTGCCTCCTGCTTTCCTTTCTATCAAGAGGCCTATGCTTTTGCATTTTTTCCCATTCCTGAAACTGTCATTTAAGGAAATAGATAATTTTGCTTTATATGTTGTTTTTTCTCTTACATTGAGCAAGATGTCCCAATCTGATCCTATCTCTGAAGTTTCTGCTGGAACATTGCTGCCTGACATCGGTTCTACCAAAGTTAAGTGCATTTGTTGTAAAATTGTAGAAATTATTCCACCGAATGTCATTTGTAACAGTTGTCATGATAAACTTTTACATGCAGATAGTGTTTCTATCAGTATAAGTACATTGCCAGTTGCAGTTCCTTCAACTTCTAATGTGCATGATATACCTGTAAATTTTAAAGAATTTGTTTCTGAATCTATTATGAAGGCTTTGTCTGCATTTCCACCTTCTAATAAACGTAAAAGGTCTTTTAAAACTTCTCATTTAGCTGATAAAATTTCAAATGACCAACAACATAATAATTCATCCTCTTCTGATGAGGATCTATCTGAAACAGAAGATCCTTCCTCAGATATTGACACTGACAAATCTACTTATTTATTTAAAATAGAGTATATGCGTTCTTTATTAAAAGAAGTGTTAATTACTTTGGATATTGAGGTAACCAGTCCTATTGACGTTCAGTCTAATAAACGTTTAAATGCTGTTTTTAAACCTCCTGTGGTTTCTCCAGGTGTTTTTCCCATTCCCGAGGCTATTTCTGATATGATTTCTAGGGAATGGAATAAGCCAGGTACCTCCTTTATTCCTTCTTCAAGGTTTAAGAGATTGTATCCTTTACCAGCAAAATCTATAGAGTTTTGGGAAAAAATCCCCAAAGTTGATGGGGCTATTTCTACTCTTGCTAAACGTACCACTATTCCTATGGAAGATAGCACTTCCTTTAAGGATCCTTTAGAGAGGAAGCTTGAATCTTATCTAAGGAAGGCCTGCTATTTCTTTGGGTGATGTTGCGGCTGCATCAACTTTCTGGTTGGAAAATTTAGCACAACATGAATTGGATTCTGACATATCTAGCATTGTTCGCCTACTGCAACATGCTAATCATTTTATTTGTGATGCCATTTTTGATATTATCAAAATTGATGTTAGATCCATGTCTTTAGCTGTATTAGCTAGAAGAGCTTTGTGGCTTAAATCTTGGAATGCTGATATGACATCTAAACCTAGATTACTATCTCTTTCTTTCGAAGTTAATAATTTATTTGGTTCTCAGTTGGATTCTATTATTTCAACTATCACTGGAGGAAAAGGAGTTTTTTTTTGCCTCAGGATAAAAAACCTAAGGGTAAATCTAAGGCTTCTAACCGTTTTCGTTCCTTTCGTCAGAATAAGGAACAAAAACTCAATCCTCCTCCCAAGGAATCTGCTTCCAGTTGGAAGCCTTCCTCAAATTGGAATAAATCCAAGCCATTTAGGAAACCAAAGTCTGCCCCTAAGTCCGCATGAAGGTGCGGCCCTCATTCCAGCTCAGCTGGTAGGGGGCAGATTAAGGTTTTTCAAGGATTTTTTGATCAAATCTGTCCAAAATCATTGGATTCAGAGCATTGTCTCTCAAGGGTATCGAATAGGATTCAAAGTAAGACCTCCTGTGAGAAGATTTTTTCTCTCACACATTCCTGTAAATCCAGTAAAAGCTCAGGCTTTTCTGAAGTGTGTTTCAGACCTGGAGTCTTCAGGGGTAATCATGCCAGTTCCTCCTCGGGAACAAGGTTTGGGGTTTTATTCAAACCTATTCATTGTACCAAAGAAAGAAAATTTGTTCAGACCAGTTCTGGATCTGAAAATTTTGAATCGTTATGTAAGAGTACCAACTTTCAAGATGGTGACTATAAGGACTATTCTGCCTTTTGTTCAGCAAGGACATTATATGTCCACAAAAGACTTGCAGGATGCATACCTTCATATTCCGATTCATCCAGAACACTACCAGTTTCTGAGATTCTCTTTTCTAGACAAGCATTACCAATTTGTTGCTCTTCCATTTGGCCTAGCAACAGCTCCAAGAATCTTTTCAAAGGTTCTGGGTGCCCTACTATCTGTAATCAGAGAACAGGGTATTGCGGTGTTTCCTTATTTGGACGATATCTTGGTACTACCTCAGTCTTTACATACTGCAGAATCTCACACAAATCAACTAGTGTTGTTTCTTCGGAAACATGGTTGGAGGATCAATTTACCAAAAAGTTTCTTGATTCCTCAGACAAGGGTCACCTTTTAGGCTTCCAGATTTAAGATTGGTCGCAGCATGTCGGCTCCTTCAGTCTCAGTCATTCCTTTCAGTGGCTATGTGCATGGAAGTTTTAGGTCTCATGACTGCAGCATCAGACGCAATCCCCTTTTCACATGAGACCTCTACAGCTTTGTATGCTGAATCAATGGTGCAGGGATTATACAAAGATATCACAATTAATATCCTTGAATTCCAATGTACGACACTCTCTGACATTATGGATAGATCACCATCGTTTGGTTCAAGGGGCTTCTTTTGTTCGCCCAACCTGGACTGTGATCACAACAGATGCAAGTCTTTCAGGTTGGGGAGCTGTTTGGGGGTCTCTGACAGCACAAGGGGTTTGGAAATCTCAAGAGGCGAGATTACCAATAAATATTTTAGAACTCCGTGCAATTCTCAGGGCTCTTCAGTTCTGGCCTCTACTAAAGAGAGAACCGTTCATTTGTTTTCAGACAGACAATATCACAACTGTGGCTTATGTCAATCATCAGGGTGGGACTCACAGTCCCCAAGCTATGAAAGAAGTATCTCGGATACTTGCTTGGGCAGAATCCAGCTCCTGTCTAATCTCTGCGGTGCATATCCCAGGTGTAGACAATTGGGAGGCGGATTATCTCAGCCGCCAGACTTTACATCCAGGGGAGTGGTCTCTCCATCCAGATGTGTTTTCTCAGATTGTTCAGATGTGGGGGCTTCCAAAGATAGATCTCATGGCCTCTCATCTAAACAAGAAACTTCCCAGATACCTGTCCAGGTCCAGGGATGTTCAGGCGGAAGCAGTGAATGCGCTGACACTTCCTTGGTGTTATCAACCTGCTTACATCTTCCCGCCTCTAGTTCTCCTTCCAAGAGTGATTTCCAAAATCATCATGGAACAGTCTTTTGTGTTGCTGGTGGCTCCAGCATGGCCACACAGGTTTTGGTATGTGGATCTGGTTCGGATGTCCAGTTGCCCGCCTTGGCCACTTCCGTTACGGCCGGACCTACTATCTCAAGGTCCGTTTTTCCATCAGGATCTCAAATCATTACATTTGAAGGTATGGAAATTGAACGCTTAGTTCTAAGTCATAGAGGTTTCTCTGATTCAGTGATTAATACTATGTTACAAGCTCGTAAATCTGTCTCTAGAAAGATTTATTATAGAGTTTGGAAGACTTACATTTCATGGTGTTCTTCTCATAATTTCTCCTGGCATTCTTTTAGAATTCCTAGAATTTTGCAGTTTCTTCAGGATGGTTTGGATAAGGGTTTGTCTGCAAGTTCCTTGAAAGGACAAATCTCCGCTCTTTCTGTTTTATTTCACAGAAAAATTGCTATACTTCCTGATATACACTGTTTTGTACAGGCTTTAGTTCATATTAAGCCTGTCATTAAGTCAATTTCTCCTCCTTGGAGTCCTAATTTGGTTCTAAGGGCTTTACAGGCTCCTCCATTTGAATCTATGCATTCTTTGGACATTAAACTACTTTCTTGGAAAGTGTTGTTCCTTTTGGCTATCTCTTCTGCTAGACGAGTTTCTGAGCTATCTGCTCTTTCTTGTGAGTCTCCTTTTCTGATTTTTCATCAGGATAAGGCAGTTTTGCGGACTTCTTTTCAATTTTTACCTAAGGTTGTGAATTCTAACAACATTAGTAGAGAAATTGTTGTCCCTTCTTTATGTCCTAATCCTAAGAATTCTTTGGAGAGATCCTTACATTCTTTGGATGTGGTAAGAGCTTTGAAATATTATGTGGAAGCTACTAAAAATTTCAGGAAGACTTCTAGTCTATTTGTTTTATTTTCTGTTCCTAGGAAAGGTCAGAAAGCTTCTGCTATTTCCTTGGCTTCTTGGTTGAAACTTTTGATTCATCAAGCTTATTTGAAGTCGGGTCAAACCCTGCCTCAGAGAATTACAGCTCATTCTACTAGATCAGTCTCTACTTCATGGGCTTTTAAGAATGAAGCTTCAGTTGATCAGATTTGCAAAGCAGCCACTTGGTCCTCTTTGCATACATTTACTAAATTCTACCATTTTGATGTATTTGCTTCTTCGGAAGCAGTTTTTGGTAGAAAAGTTCTTCAGGCAGCTGTTTCAGTTTGATTATTCTGCTTTTTGATTTAAGTTTTTTTCTTTCAAAAGTGAAAATAAACTTATTTTTGGGTTGTGGATTATTTTCTCAGCGGAATATGGCTGTTTTTGTTTTATTCCCTCCCTCTCTAGTGACTCTTGAGTGGAAGACTCCACATCTTGGGTATTGATATCCCATATGTCACTAGCTCATGGACTCTTGCCAATTACATGAAAGAAAACATAATTTATGTAAGAACTTACCTGATAAATTCATTTCTTTCATATTGACAAGAGTCCATGAGGCCCACCCTTTTTATGGTGGTTATGATTTTTTGTATAAAGCACAATTACCGTATCGCAATTAAAGTTCCTCAGAAAAGCACTTAAGTAGAGCACTAGAGTAAAGGAATAATTTGCCAGAAAAAAAAACTACTGCTTATTTGAAATTCAGAGTAAATGTTATTGCATTGTCTTTTTGTTATGCACTTGTTAATTATGTAATTCTATTGCATTGAGTGGTCCTTTAATACATGTTAAAAATAGTCTTTATTGTTACTGATGTTCTTTCTGTTTTTAATAATAACTTTGATGACACTGTTTATATATCTAATCAAGAAAATAGAGAGACGCACTCACTGAGACAGAGCAATAGCTAGAAAAACTTCTGTGCTTGTCCACAAGGCCAGTGCCACTCAGGGTGCAGTCTCTTTTTGCACACTATGCCTTTTCACAGAGAAAAAATATCCTGTAGCATATCAGTCTGATACTTTCCAATGACAGTCCAGCACCGAAATACCAGGCAATTTTTCTCTGAACAAGACAAACAACAAACCCCAGATGTACGTTTCGGCCTCTCTTGGGCCTCATCAGTGAGGTGCAGTTGCATATCTCTAGGGCATGTGTGCAAGTACGTCTGGGGTTTGTTGTTTGTCTTGTTCAGAGAAGAATTGCCTGGTATTTCGGTGCTGGACTGTCATTGGGCAGGATCAGACTGATATGCTACAGGATATTTTTTTCTCTGTGAAAAGGCATAGTGTGCAAAAAGAGACTGCACCCTCAGTGGCACTGGCCTTGTGGACAAGCACAGAAGTTTTTCTAGCTATTGCTCTGTCTCATTGAGTGCGTCTCTCTATTTTCTTGATTGACTGTTGATATATCTCCAATTCTTTGTTAGACAGAAGTCAAATTCACAAAGTTATTTATGTTCTAGTTAAAAGAATAAACTAAAATCTAGTCTTTGTCATGGCTACCTACAATGGAATATCTAATATGGTTGCAATTTCTTAATATAAGTTAACTTTATTAGTCAACATTTTTTTTATTTCTGTTGTAAATAAGAAACAAAGGAAGAATATTGATATTTTACCTTATCCTTTTCTCCTTGGCTCTCCATGTCCAGTTTCATATTTTTTTCATATAGATTAAATTGTAGAGGGTATGCAACTGAGACCCTAAAGTTGGTCAAATCAATATGTATCATTTAAACATACTGTAGCTATATAATGCCTATTTACTTTTATTTGGTTAAATTATATATTTTGTCCAAAGTAATATTTTGAAGGCATTTTTGTGTTGTGGTAACGTTTATGTTATTTTGTTCTGAGGGAAAATTAAAAAAAGGTAAAAAAAAAGATTACTCAACTGAAAGTTTTCTATTGAAAAGGTTGAATGAATGTATATACAGTATGTATGCATCTATCTATCTATCTACAGATGTGGCCAAAAATATTGGTACCCTTGCATTTTAAAGTACTAATACCTTTGCATTTAAAGAGAGAAACAGTAAAAAAGCCCAACTGGAGTCTGCTAAAAATGGATGTTGACAAGCCACAGTCCTTCTGGGAGAATGTTCTTTGGACAGACAAAACAAAATTAAAACTTTTTGGCAAATCACAACTCCATGTTTACAGAAGGAAAAAAGAAGCTTTCAAAGAAAAGAATCCCTACCATTAAACATGGAGAAAGCTCAGTTATGTTTTGGACTTGCTTTGCTGCGGTTGGCACTGGGTGCCTAGAAATCTGTGCAGGGAATGATGAAATCGGAAGACTATCAAGGTATTATTGAGCAAAACATATTGTTCAGTGTCAGAAAGTTGTGTCCAGATCTGAATCCCATTTGTGGAAAGAGCTGAAACTCGCAGTTGGGAAAAGACATCCATCAAACCTGAGAGAACTGGAGCTGTTTGCTCAAGAAGAGTGGGCGAAAATCCCAGTCAAAAAGTGTAAACATTTTATTCAGAGCTACAGAAGGAGCTTAATTGTAGTTATTGTCACCAAAGGCTGTGCATAAAAATATTAAGTTAAGTGTGTCACTATGTTTGTCCGTGCCATTCTCATTTATATTAAGGAAATCAAAAGAGAAGTTTCTGTTCTATTAAATTTGAAATAAAGTATGGCGGATACCAAATACTTTTGTCAATTTCTACTTAGTTCAGAGAAAATTGTGCATTTTCCTAAAAAAGTGGAAGGGTATCAATACTTTTGGCCACATCTGTATTTAAGACATATTCAAAACTATGTTCAAAACCAGGAAGAAGCCCCACGGGTGAAATGTATATTGGCTTACAACTCATATATAACTTTCTTATATATTGCTACTCTTGGGTGCAGTTCTTTTCCCTTATCTGCTCCCCACATGAGTATGACCAGGTCTCTTGAACGAACAGAAGGCGATACATCTCAGCGTTCTCATCTCACCGGATTGAAGCATAAGAGACCACTGGTATATTCAGCAACTAACAGTCAACAAAACCGTCTTATTTTCTGCTCAATAGAGGTTTTAAGGAGTGTGCTAGGTTGCACATTATCGCTGGATCCATGCCGTCTACTAGGAAGCTTCCTGTATATACACAAATGCCTGGCATATGAAATACTGTAACAGCTGAATGCTTATTTACTTTGATAAATTACATCATACTATGTGGGAGAGACTGTATCTTTTGTCTTAACACATGCTCTATACTCTGTATCTTGTGTTTTTTATATATATATATATATATATATATATATATATATATATATATATATATATATATATATATATATATATATATATATAAAGGGTTGATGTTTTTTTAATATTTTAATATACAATAGCTAATAAATATATATTTGTGCACTTGGTACGCTATAGTTATTTTCTTAAATGTGGAAATCAGACAGGAGTTCTATATAGGGTCTCTTCTTGTGTTTTTCTTAAGATTTGTTTATATTATAAGACCCTTGCACCTGTACAAAAAGTATCTCTGCCTCAGTTCATTCTTCTGAGCGGCTGATGCAAATAAAAATATCCAAATTGATTTTGTTTGGTATCAGAGCAGAGGGAAATCAAACCGGTGATCCTCGATATTGTGTTACTGTGTGCATGCACAATTCTTACAAAGTAATCAGTTAAACGGACAGCTACGCATAAATACTGAAAGAAATATGCACCCCATCATTTTATACTTACTGTTACTGTAATGTATACAGGTTGACAAGTATAAATGAAATCTGTAGACCTAAATATAAATAATGAGAATAAATGTAATTGTAAGGAACATGAACAGAAATTGTGTATCACACGTTACACAGACATTATGCACTTATAAGAAGTGAGATTATGCTTACTGTAATGATACCTTATTTAATCATAAATGGACACTGCCCTTTTGTTACTTATGGATAGAGAAACATTGACATAAATGGGTATTTTTTTATATATATATATATATATATATATATACAGTATATATATATATATATACACAGTATATATATATATATATATATATGTATATATATATATATATATATATATATATATATATGTATATATATATATATATATATATATATGTATATAAAACCGCGTTTTCTGACAGATAATGGTGTGATTATTTGTTGGAAGATGGGGGTAAAACCCCAAAATCTTATGGAATAGATCCACAATTGTGAATTAAGACTGGAGAGTGCCTTCTTGTTTGATTGCTGTTTGAGGACCACCCCAGCATATATAAGAGGAGTATCTGTATGTGTGTATGTATGTATATTCGTATGTGTATATATTTTAATTATAGGTAAGGGCACTAATGGGCTATTAAATCTTTAGCAGGAGCTGTAAGTTGGCATTTAGGACATGAGGCACAATAATTATTTATGGCTACAACAACCCCCTGTCAATAAAACCTTTTATGGACTCTCTCTTTGGTTTTCTCAACTCCCAATTATCCTCCTCTATGTGGCTATGTGTAAGATTTACAGTATATGTGCAAGAATACAGTATTTCTAAAAGTCTGGGTCACCAATATCTGTTTAAAAATATTTGTTCCTTTTTTTCTACCTGGTATATCAAGTCATTAACACATTCAAAATAAGTATATGATAATGCATTTCCTGGCTGTGTTGCAACACCATTTATAACCCATTTATTATTTATTCCTTCCACCAATGTTAGATCCTCTTATTGAGGACTCTAAAAATTACTAGGGCCAGCCATCAGATCTAATAAATCATCAGCATTTTTTCAGCTAGTACTTGGCTCTTTGAAGGTTGATCTCCTACTAATACAGCCATAGGGCTATATGACATATTTTTTTAATACAATCACCTTCCAAATCAATTTCAGAGAAAGGAAACACATAAATCTCATTAGTTTGACCATTTTCTAGAAATTCTTGAACTGACTTTTCTGTTGAAGTCCATAATTCCAGAAATTTTGGAAAATCATTTTTTTTCCTATTACTTCCTCATGGACTAAGTTTGGAACTACAACAACACAATACTTTAAATTACCACAATGAGTTTCAATATCCACTCCAGTTGTAGGATTTTCACATGTATCTCCATGAAAACAGATCATTCTCATTTTCTGTGCATAATCTATTACCACTTCAGGTACTATAGATATAGTCACTAGTGTGACCATATTTCCTGAATCAAACAAGGCCCTGAACACTCTACCATTAACCATTACAGTACACCAATGGGCATTATCATTATTAACAGAGCTGATGCATTTAGACAAAAATAAATGTGGTCCAATATTATCACTGCAGTCCTTGAATTCATCTTTAAGGACATGGTTTCTAGCTAAATGACCAACCTCATTACATTTCAAGCATCTAATAATATGTTGGTTATATTTTAAAGTTCCCTTAGTTTCTGGAGCAGTGTCCCTGGTGTCTTGCATAAACACATGTTGCTCTCTCACTCTCCTCATCCCCTGAACAGTCTTACCAGTTCTTATAGAGTGCTGATCTTTAGGATTTGGGCAGATGATCCACTGAAGAATGATGCAGTGCTTCCCCTGAAACTATATACGTTTCCACCAATGCAATCAACTGGTCTGTTGTTTGAGAACCACCTTAACTAACCCTGCATAGCTGGTAATCCCTGCTGAAAGCGGCCCATCACAAGTAAATCCACAATTTGGTTAGCATAATTGACCTCTAATCGTAGCCATTTGGGATAAGGTGAATAAGGTCATGTATCTGGCATTGTGCAGCTTTATGAGAGGAATATATAAAAGAATGGAATCATTGTGCACTCACTACTAAAGTCATTCCTAGGTGGGACAGGATTTCAGATTTTACTTATTATAATCGTTGGCTTGAGCTGGCTACAAATCATATTAGGCCTTCTGAGGTTCTCCACTAAAAAAATGTTCAATTACATTCGCCCACTCAGCTGTTGATCATCCTTCTCTTTCAGCCGTGTGCTCAAAGGCTAGAGGTTAGCCTCTTAAAGAAAACCTCCCAAAATAGAAAAAAAACCACCCCAATTTCACGGTTTCATTTTTCAGTACGCATTCCACCAGCAGCTCTTGTGAACTGCTGGTGCAACGCCGCCCCCTGCAGATTCACGGCCAATCGCTAGCAGGGGGTGTCAATCAACCTGATCGCATTCGATCGGGTTAAATTGCGGCGATGTCTGTCCGCTTCCTCAGAGCAGGCAGACAGGTTATGGAGCCACGGCCTTTATAACTGGTGTTTAACAGGTTTATGAAACCATCATGATGTTTTACTATTGTGGATTATGTTTTTAAATTTTGGAATAAAAAACATTTTTGACAATTTGATAACTGCTTTGTTGGGGAACTTGTTTGTTGAAAATTATTATTTGTTCATTTAAAAACAACACAGGTAGACCACATTTTTGTTTTAAACAAATGTCAAAGTTTTGTTGAATATTCCCCAATAAAGGAACATTTTTCATTTTTATGCATAGTATGTATCTGCAATAAAGCACTGCTTTATAAAAAAATCTGATCACAAAATAAATGTTTAAACAAATTAGCTTATATAGTAATGTTTATATTCTCTCCCTGGCTGTAGACAATTCTGGTCAGACATAAATGAGATCCTACACTGGTCAAGCAATCACTGTGTATATTGTTGTAAAATCAGAGTTTAAAATTTTGGAGGATACACACCAACCATTTCATTTTCAGAGTTAAAAAAAAGGTAATAAAAATAATGAAAGCAGATTACAAAGTTATTATTTTTAAGCATAATTAAACATTTCATTGGAAGTTAAAATTGTGGTTTAATTTTAATTTTAAAATCCAAATAACCATTTAATTTTAATCTAACATTCAAAAAAAACACATTGAACATACGTTTTAGCTAATGATATCATATTTACTTTATAGAACCATTTGTCTGGTAGAATGAATATCAAGGGGAACATTCATTTTACCATTTGAATGTCAGAAAATACATCCATACAAGAAAAAACAATCGGCTAGATTACGAGTTTTGCGGTATGAGTGAAAAAGCAGCGTTAAGGCTCATAACGCTGCTTTTTCACTACAGCTAATATTACGAGCCTTACAGGTTTAGGGGCATTGTACACTTTTTTGGCCGTACCGCAAATTAACTTACGCAATTTGCGTAAAGTCTTTTTTCAATGGGACTTCCATAGCACCGATATTACAAGCTTTTTCTGGGAGGCCAAAAAGTGAGTGGTACAGCCTATCCCGCAAGATTCGTAACGCAATCTAAAGTCAGTAGTTATGAGTTTTACACTACAAAGCTGTAGTATAAAACTCATAACTAAAGTGTTAAAAAGTACACTAACACCCATAAACTACCTATTAACCCCTAAACCGAGGCCCTCCCACATCGCAAACACTAAAATAAAATTATTAACCCCTAATCTGCCGCTCCGGACATCGCCGCCACTAGAATAAACATGTTAACCCCTAAACCGCCGCACTCCTGCCTAGCAAACATTAGTAAAATATTATTAACCCCTAATCTGCCGCCCCTAACATCGCCGCCACCTACCTACAATTATTAACCACTAATCTGCCGCCCCCAATATCGCCGCCACTATACTAAAGTTATTAAACCCTAAACCTAAGTCTAACCCTAACCCTAACACCCCCTAACTTAAATATAATTAAAATAAATCTAAATAAAAATTCCTATCATTACCAAAATTATTCCTATTTAAAACTAAATACTTGCCTTTAAAATAAACCCTAAGCTAGCTACATTGTAGCTAGCTTAGGGTTTATTTTTATTTTACAGGCAAGTCTGTATTTATTTTAACTAGGTAGAATAGTTACTAAATAGTTATTAACTATTTACTAACTACTACCTAGCTAAAATAAATACAAATTTACCTGTAAAATAAAACCTAACCTGAGTTACACTAACACCTAACCTTACACTATAATTAAATAAATTTCCTAAATTAAATACAATTACCTAAATTACAAAAAAACAAACACTAAATTACACAAAATAAAAAAAGAAATTATCAGATATTTAAACTAATTACACCTAATCTAATAGCCCTATCAAAATAAAAAAGCCCCCCAAAATAATTAAAAAACCCTAGCCTAAACTAAACTACCAATAGCCCTTAAAAGGGTCTTTTGCAGGGGATTTCCCCAAAGAAATCAGCTCTTTTACCTGTAAAAAAAAAATACAAACAACCCCCAACAGTAAAAACCACCACCCACACAACCAAATCCCCCAAATGAAAACCTAACTAAAAAAACCTAAGCTCCCCATTGCCCTGAAAAGGGCATTTGTATGGGCATTGCTTTTAAAAGGGCATTTCACTCTTTTTCAGCCCAAAAGCCCTAATCTAAAACTAAAACCCACCCAATAAACCCTTAAAAAAACCTAACACTAACCGCCCGAAGATCCACTTACAGTTTTGAAGACCGGACATCCATCCTCAACGAAGCCGGGAGAAGTCCTCAGCAAAAAGGCAAGAAGTCCTCAACGAAACCAGGAGAAGTCTTCATCCAAGCCGGCAGAAGTGTTCCTCCAGACGGCAGAAGTCTTCATCCAGACGGCATCTTCTATCTTCATCCACCCGGCGTGGAGCGGCTCCATCTTCAAGACATTCGGCGCAGAGCATCCTCTTCTTTCGACGGCGACTAAAGAATGAAGGTTCCTTTAAGGGACGTCATCCAAGATGGTGTCCCTTGAATTCCGATTGGCTGATAGAATTCTATCAGCCAATCTGAATTAAAGGTGAAAAAATCCTATTGGAGTCGCCGTCGAAAGAAGAGGATGCTCCATGACGGATGGATGAAGATAGAAGATGCCGTCTGGATGAAGACTTCTGCCCATCTGGAGGAACACTTCTGCCGGCTTGGAAGAAGACTTCTCCCGGCTTCGTTGAGGACTTCTTGCCGCTTCACTGAGGACTTCTCCCGGCTTCGTTGAGTATGGATGTCCGGTCTTCAAAACTGTAAGTGGATCTTTGGGGGTTAGTGTTAGGGTTTTTTAAGGGTTTATTGGGTGGGTTTTAGTTTTAGATTATGGCTTTTGGGCTGAAAAAGAGCTAAATGCCCTTTTATGGGCAATGCCCATCCAAATGCCCTTTTCAGGGCAATGGGGAGCTTAGGTTTTTTTAGTTAGGTTTTTATTTGGGGGGTTTCTTTGTGTGGGTGGTGGGTTTTACTGTTGGGGGGTTGTTTGTTTGTTTGTTTGTTTGTTTGTTTTTTACAGGTAAAAGAGCTGATTTCTTTGGGGCAATGCCCAGCAAAAGACCCTTTTAAGGGCTATTGGTAGTTTAGTTTAGGCTAGGGTTTTTTTTATTTTGGGGGGCTTTTTTATTTTGATAGGGCTATTAGATTAGGTGTAATTAGTTTAAATATCTGATAATTTCTTTTTTTATTTTGTGTAATTTAGTGTTGTTGTTTTTTGTAATTTAGGTAATTGTATTTAATTTAGGTAATTTATTTAATTGTAGTGTAAGGTTAGGTGTTAGTGTAACTCAGGTTAGGTTTTATTTTACAGGTAAATTTGTATTTATTTTAGCTATGTAGTTAGTAAATAGTTAATAACTATTTGGTAACTATTCTATCTAGTAAAACTTGCCTGTAAAATAAAAGTAAACCTTAAGATAGATACATAGGGGCCTATCTATCAAGCTTCGAATGGAGCTTGATGCCCCGTGTTTCTGGCAAGCCTGCAGGTTCGCCAGAAACAGCAGTTATGAAGCAGCGGTCACAAAGACCGCTGCTCCATAACCTGTCCGCCTGCTCAGACAGACATCGCCGGAAATCAACCCGATCGAGTACAATCGGGTTGATTGACACCCCCCTGCGAGTCTGCAGGGGACGTTGGTGCTTCAGCAGCTCTTCTGAGCTGCTGGTGCAATGCTGAATACAGAGAGCGTATTGCTCTCCTTATTCAGCGAGGTCTGGCGGACCTGATCTGCACTGGCGGATCAGGTCTGCCTGACTTTGATAAATATAGGCCAATGTAACTATTAGTTATAGTGTAGCTATCTTAGGGTTTATTTTACAGGTAAGTATTTAGTTTTAAATAGGAAGTATTTAGGTAATGATAGTAATTTTTATTTAGATTTATTTTAATTATATTTAAAGTTAGGGGGTGTTAGGGTTAGGGTTAGACTTAGGTTTAGGGGTTAATAACTTTAGTATAGTGGCAACGACGTTGGGGACGGCAGATTAGGGGTTAATAACTGTATTGTAGGTTACGGCGATGTTAGGGACAGTAGATTAGGGGTTAATAATATTTAACTAGTGTTTGCGAGGCGGGAGTGCGGCGGTTTAGGGGTTAATATGTTTATTATAGTGGCGGCGCTGTCCGGAGCGGCAGATTAGGGCTTAATAAATATAATGTAGGTGTCTGCGATGTCGGGGGTGGCAGATTAGGGGTTAATACGTGTAAAATTAGGGGTGTTTAGACTCGGGGTTTATGTTAGGGTGTTAGGTGTAAACATAAAATTTGTTTCCCCATAGGAATCAATGGGGCTGCATTACGGAGCTTTACGCTGCTTTATTGCAGGTGTTAGACTTTTTTTTAGCCGACTCTCCCCATTGATGTCTATGGGGAAATTGTGCACGAGCAAGTACAACCAGCGCACCGCTGACTTAAGCAGCGCTGGTATTGTAGTGCGGTATGGAGCTCAATTTTGCTCTACGCTCACTTCTTGCCTGTTAACGCCGGGTTTTTGAAAACCTGTAATACCAGCGCTGTAGGTAAGTGAGCGGTGACAATAACGTGCAAGTTAGCACCGCACCCCTCATAACGCAAAACTCGTAATCTAGCCGAATGCTTCCTAATTGAAAGCACAGAGTAAAACAAGAGTGTATTTGGGCTAGCACCAATATCATTATAGTGTGCTCCTCTGAATATATATTTTTATCGAGAATAACCACTTATAGATTCTAAATTGTCAGCTATTTCTTAATCCTAAAAGTTATTTTTTGTTGCCTAAGGGTAAGATTACAAGTGGAGCTGTAATTAGCACAATCGTTTGAGCCGTAATATCGCTGAAAGTAAACTTCACTTGAAAGTAAAATATTAACACAAATGCAAAACTGAATGCACGCTATCTGCAAGACTTCGGATATTGCAACCCCGTTAACTTCTTCTCCTTCTAGACTTCAATGGGGCTGCAAAGTTAAATAAAAACCTAACACCTATCGCTCGCATGCTTACTTAAATACTTTTAACCAAGTGCGCTATAGCCGACATCAGTTATTAATATTTTACATTCCAATGTTCTTCACATAGAAGAAAATGTTTCTTTAATTTTAAAATATTTATTTATATATATACAGTACTGTACAAAAGTCTTAGGCCACCATTGGAATTTTTGTTTTAGCAAAGGTATAATGACTATATATAATTATTTCTCAGTCTCTTTATTAGAATACAACCAAGTTGTTTGTATGCAGTATAAAAAAAAACAGAAAACAAAACTGAAAAACTACTTCTATAGGCTGAAGTGGCAAGTATTTAGTGTGACCTCCCATTGCACTTGAGCAATAGCAGAAACCTGGCTCTCTTAAAACTAAATAAAATGGAACCCTAATTTATGTCATTGCTAACACATGTATTTGTCCTACACTTTCATGTCAAAATGACTGCTGTGAAAAATCTCTATTACACCAGGTTTGTGCAAGACATGCTTGAGCATTACATACACATGTGGTCTGAGTTTAATACATTGGAAGCTTGCTAATAATCACATCATTCTATTCAAAATGCCAAAGATCACATAATTTGACAGAAACATACTTTTGCATCAGCAAGGCCATTCTCAAAGGGAAATCAAGAAACAAACTGGATACTCAAGATGTGGTATTTAGGCTGTTATAAAGAAAGTTGAAGAATTTGGAGAGGTCAAGGACAAAAAAAGGACTTGAAGGCCAAGAAAACTTTCACAATGTGACAAAAAGTTTCTCAGAGCTTCTTCTTTAAAAGATCGGAAGAAGTCCAGCAAGGACTTTGGAGAGAGATGGAAGAATAAGTGTTTGCGGCCTTCAATGAAACATGGCGGAGGGTCTGTCCTGGTTTGGGGCTGCATTTCTGCCAGTGGTGTTGGGGATATTGTCTGAATTGATGGGATCATGAATGCTGAAAAGTAAAGAAACGTTTTAATTAATCATGCCATGCCTTCTGGAAAGCGCCTGATTGGGAATGGTTTTATTTTTCAGCATGATAACGATCCCAAGCACATTGCTAATGCAATGAAATCATATCATAATATCTATTTAAAGGGACAGGGAACACCAACATTTTCTTTCATGATTTGGATAGAACTTAAAATTTAAAACAACTTCCAAATTTACTTCATTTATCAAATTTGCTTCATTATCTTGTTATCCTTTGCTGAAGGGACATCATTGCACTACAGGCAGCTAGCTGAACACATCTAGTTAGCCAGTCACATGAGACAAATGTGTGCAGGCACCAATCAGCAACCAGCTCCCACTAGTGTAGGATATGTGCATATTCATTTTCAACAAGGGATACCAAGAGAACAAAGCACATTTGAAAATAGAAGTGAATTTAAAAGTGTCTTAAAATGACATGCTCTATCTGAATCATGCAAGTTTAATTTTGACTTTCCTATCACTTTAAATAGTTAGAATGTTCCCCGTTGTGAAGAACATTGGAATGTAAAGTATTTACAGTAAATAAGCAGTTAACACATTATAAAATATTAATAATGAATAAAAATGATATTTCATGTTTTCAGGTATTTGAGTGAAAAGGGCTGCAAAGTGTATATATGTACATACATGTATATAAATACATAATTACACATGTATATATATATATATCTATCAATATACATACATAAACATATATACATTAGAAATGTATATGTGTGTGTGTATATATATAATATACTGTGTGTGTATATATATATATATATATATATATATATATATATATACTGTATATACTGTATATATTATAGCCTTTCAAGTCAAACACCTTGTCATATACCATATACCTTTGAACATTAATAATATTAATGTGAATAATTATTTCAGATAGTGTATATATGAGTGTAACACATTCTCATTTAGTTCAACTTGTAATATGTGCGCTAGTTAATGCTGGTGCGATATTTAAATACTGCTTGCACTTATATTACTACCCCTCTTGTGATCTATCCCTAAACCTAACATATTTTAATGCATTGTTTTTCTATCTCTTTTATTTCTATTTTAGTAAGTCTGTGTTAATACTGAGCGGGGGAGAAATGTTGGGCTTTGGAGTTTATTTGCTTTCTGTATTGTTTTTCTGTATTTAATATTATATCCTTCCCAGAAGTCTCATAATTCCTGAAACTCATCATCAATTTTATGACTTTTCTTCTATAAATCTGCCAGAAACAATAGTTTTGTTGAAAACATATTGAATTTTTTTATTTAAGAAATTTGGGTCAAAATTACAATTCAAAGGATGCGTTCTGGTAAAAAACAAAATCAAACTATTTGTTCTTTAGATTTGAAGAAAGTGAACAATAAACTTATATAAAAAACACTCAATGTGACAATCCTGTATCCAAATGAAAATAATACCATCAACGTTTCAGAACACAGTAAGTTAATTTTTTATTTTAGTATTTTTTGGCCATTTACATCTTATTTTCTAACATATTTTGTTTAATACAAATTAAATAGTGTATTGTGTGTTAATCAACCCCTATTTGCACCCGTTTACTATAACCTCAAAAAGTGGGAAAGAAGTTAGATATAGCCTGAGCACAATGTAACCTAGCCCAGGTCACATAGGAGAGCCACCATCTAAGACAGGGATGGGGTACCTTGGCACTCCTGATGTTTCATAACTACGTTACCCATGATGCTTAGGCACTCTGAAGTCCAGTTGAGCATCATGGGAAATGTAGTTCTGAAACATCTGGAGGGCCAAGGTTCCCCATCCCTAATCTAGGAGAACCCTACACATCACATGGTGCAAATTATATCTTACACTGATGAAAGTATTGTGGTTAGTCAAACCCTACATACATAATCTCCAGAGTTTGCATGAAAAACATATCAGAAGGGCATTGGTTTCAGTAATGAACTATTTGCAACAACAGAAACATTTAATGAAACATTGCTAATAATAACCAAAAACAAAAACTTCAATGCTCTTAAATAGGTTACACAAGAGAAAAACTAAAGGGCTGGACCTTGGCTTTACCAGCACAGTATCCTTGTTGACAGAAATTATACCAGCAGAAGAAGCTTCAAATGTTCAGCAGCATTCCCAGCTCCTTACCAGTCAAATTAACCACTTAAGGTGAGCACCTGGAAAATATCCTAATACAGGTAGCCCTCAGTTTACGCCAGGGTTAGGTTCCAGAAGGAATGGTTGCAAATAGAAACCATTGTAAATTGAAACCCAGTTTATAATGTAAGTCAATAGGAAGTGAGGGAGTTAGGTTCCAGGCCCCTTTAAAATTGACATAAGTATCACCTAAAACATTATTTTAAAGCTTTGAAATGAAGACTTTTAATGCTAAACAGCATTATAAACCTAATAAAATAATAACACAACACAGAATATATAATCAAACTAAGTTTAATGAACAAAAACATTTGCTAAACAGCATTATAAACCTAACAAAATAATCACACAACACAGACTGTATCATCAAACTAAGTTTAATGAACAAAAACATTTTTTTACTTGCATTTTTCTGCAAACAGTTCTCTGCATTGTTAGCATGTTAGATAATATCGGGTCTGCAGCTATTCAATGCATTCCAGTCGGGACTGATTTATAGGTACCCTGACCTTCAAGCAGCTGGGCAGGAAGATAAAAGGGAAGTGGCTGCTAGATCTTGTTCCTTTGAAAGCTGCTCGATAGCTCAGGTCTGGTTACACTGATTAATTTTAGCCTGTGTGGCTTGCATATCTTTGCTGCAACACAAGCAGACAGCTCCACCTACTGGCCTGCCCTTATTTATTTTTTATAACAGGGGGCAGAAATATAATTTTTATTGAAAGATGGATAAAAGAGTACAAACAAGCGCACACAATACAAAATAAAAGGTTGAATGACATTTTTGCCTTATAGGATGAACCTTGCAACACATATGAAAACAAAGGATGTTGAAATTAAGGTTCAGAAAACAAATATTAAGTACTCAGTCCATTTTTGTAAGCTGTGGAGAAAATGTGGGTGTTATTATAATACCTTGTAGAAAACAGAAATTTATCGATGGTGAGAAACATGGGCAAAAGCATATCCACCTTGAAATGGAGGAGTAGATAATTTTAGAAAGCTAAACGTGCTGGTCAGATACTATAGAGTAAGGAGGGGGGGGGAAGGTGAAGAAGAGGGAGAGAAAAAAAAAAAGGGGGGGGAGGGGGGAAGGAAGCGGAGAGGTTAGTAAGAGGCTGGAGTGGTACGTTTTATGACATTGCATGGGGCTGGTAAGGGGGAAGGAAATCAAGGGAATGTACCCAGTAGATAATTATCTGAGGGGCTTCCATTGGTCCCATATTTGCTAATGTAGTGGGGCTTTGTTGTTCTGGGTGAAGATCGGGAGCTCCATAACCTCAAGATATGACATTATCTTAATGACTTCGCTCCACCTGGAGAGAGCTTCTGCCTCCATAATCTAGCTATTGCTGCCATAAGCATATAGACGCTAAGGAGATCTCCGGCCTTTGTTATCGTTTTGATATTTAGATGAAATAATAGGGTATGTGGGGTGGTCTCCAAAGAAGGGTCTAAGAGCTTTAGTCTGCATATAATCTCATGCCAGAAGGGTTTTAACGCAGGGCACTCCCACCAGAAGTGGGAAGGCGTACCAACAGAACCACATTCTCTCCAGCAAAGGGGGGAGTTAACCGGGGAGATTTTAAAGAGTCTGAGGGGGGTGAGGTGCCATTGAAGACATACTTTAATGTAAAGTTCTAACAAAGTTATACAATACAAGGCCTGTCTTGTAAGCGAAATGGCCTTGGACCACTCATCCTTCTCAGCACTGAAGTTAAGAGATCTTTCCCATGCAGTGGTATAAGCTGATTTATTGTAAATTGGAGGATTCAGCAGGTCCTTATATGAGGTTGCAAGTGCGTGCAGGACTTTAATACCTGCCAGCCATCGCTTCTCCCAAGCGGTAGGTTCTCTTGGAGGGGAATTAAAAAAAAAACAAGATTTCAGGAGGCTGCACACTCGCCAGAATTCAAAACGCAGGAGAGGAGGGGGATTATAGGTAGAGCTAAATTGAGCTAGCGATATCATGCGACCCTCTGGGAGTAAGTCAGCAATCTGAATTATACCATGTTCTTCCCATAAGGAAGGGTGAGAGTCTCGAAGAGCCATTAGTAGACCTGAGAAGGAACGGATTGGCGACGGATGAGGAGCTATCTGTGGAAGGAGTGGATCTTGTCCCAGAAGCGGAGTGCATGTAGGATAACTGGATTATTAATCTTATAGTAAGCCCTAGTGTGTTTTGGTAACCATATAAGGTCCACTAGAAGGAGGGGGTCAGGCAAAGTCACCTGTTCCAGGATTTTTCCACTTGCTTTGAGAAGCTTTAACATTCTAGGCAAGAATATGAGCCAATCTAGCGGCCTCATGATAGAAAATTAAGTTGGGGGCGCCTGCACCTCCACTCAAAAGTAGTTGTTGCATTATTCTTGTGGCCACCCTGGGATGTTTGCCTCTCCAGACAAATCTATTACACGTAGCTTGAAATTTACCAATAAGGGATTTGGGGATAGGAATGGGAAGGGCGCGAAACAGGTAGGTGAGTTTGGGAAGAAGGACCATCTTAAACGCGGCAATCCTGCCTAGCCAAGATATGCAAGGGACATTCCATTTTATAGCACAATTTTGAAATTGGTGTAGAAGTGGGTAAAAGTTAGCTTCTATGACAGTGGATATATTGCTAGACAAATAGACACCCACGTGTTTGATCTTATGTTTAGACCAATAAAATGGATACATCAGCTTCAATTTAGCAAATTCGTTATAAGCCATGTTTATAACATAGGCATCTGTTTTGTTTATGTTAACTTTATAGAAGCTAATACTACCAAAGCTCTCAAGCAGTGTGAAGAGGGGAGGAAGAGATCCTGTTGGATCTCCTAAGAAAATGGTCAGATCGTCCGCAAATAGGGCGGTCTTTTGAGAGATACCCGCTACCTCAACTCCCTTAATATCTGGGTTTATTCGAATAGCTTCTGCCAAGGGTTCCATGATCAGGGTGAAGATAAGAGGGGACAATGGGCACCCCTGTCTTGTCCTGTTGGAAATAGGGAAGGTTGATGAGTGAAAGCCTAAACCTCTGACTGAGGCCGAGGGCGTAGAGTATAGTGCAGCTATGCAAGAATAGAATCGCGGGGGGAAGCCGAACCTTCTCAAGACCTCGAACATATAAGTCCAGCCCACCCTGTTGATGGCTTTTTCTGCATCCAGAGCCAGAGTTGTACACGGGAAACCTGTTCTCCCGGCTTCTAGATGTATGTTAAGAATTCTTCTGGTATTGTCTGGCCCCTCTCTACATGGGGTAAAGCCAACCTGGTCCCAGTTGATTAATGAGGGGAGAATGTGGTTAAGTCTAGTGGCCAAGAGTTTAGCAAAAATTTTCATGTCAGTGTTGATTAATGAAATAGGGCGAAAATTTTCACAAATGTTTGGAGGTTTGCCGGGCTTAGGAATCGTAATTATAGTAGCTTCTAGGAATTCAGCAGGAAATACGCTGTTATGTCTGGCCAAAGAGAACAATCTAGTAAGTACGGGTGAAAGCAGTGGGAGAAATGTTTTATAGAAGAGGGCATTACAACCATCAGGACCAGGGGCTTTGCGGTTTTTTAGTGAGTTGATGGTGTCTCTAATTTCTTTAGGACTAAAGGGGGAATCTAAAAAAGTTTTTTGTTCCTCCGACAGGGTGGCCTGCCCTTATTTTAATCAATGCACTGCTTATTGGTGCATTTCAATAGCAGTCACATGACTGAAAAAAAGGGCGTTATTCTTAAACGGTGCAAATTGAACCGTCGTAAACTGAGGGCCACCTGTACTTTACACTAACACATAGCTGTGGATTCTATTATCTTACATCATTCCATCTGTTTTACTTCACATGGTGTGTCACATGGATATTTATGCATAATTTTTCTAACTGTATATTCATATATGTACAAATGTTAATCTGATTATTTCAGTTCACCTGTAGTGATACATGGCTTTATAATTAATTCCTAGTAGCAGCTAAACTATATCTCTAATTGTATGCAGAGTTAAATTAATTAGATAGCTTGTATTGAAGTGCTATGTAATTTTATATTGTATAGCTAAAAGAACCTAAGTTGAATACACCCAGAGCATGTTAGATTTGTTGTTGGGTGTGTCTTTAATAGTGTTGCAAAATATCATATTAATTATGATCAGTTTTCCTACTGATGATGAAATGTCAGAATAAATGAATATATAAAAATGGGGTTTAAAATAATATGAAAGACCTTTCCTGTGGATGATATGATGTGTCACTGTCATCCTGGGGTACACGGTAACAGATGCATTAAAGATACCTGCATACATTTAATGCTGACTGAAATTAGGTATTGATTTGTGCTATAAGAATATTGACTAAGGATATTTAATTTATATCATCATTGAATTATCTGTGTGTGTCTGTTACTTCAGTTTTCAATTTACTTTTTTTTGTGTGTGTATCCTTCAATATGTTTTGTAGTCATATAAGGTAACATAAAAAAGTATAACTGGCATAATAACAAAAACAATGACATTTACAAAATATATAATTGGCAACATAAGACTAAGATGCAGTGCAATTGATACATACAGATCATTTAGACCATTATAATAGTAAAATAAGTGTTTTTTTAAATTATTTTAATACTTTATTCTCTTTTGAAACAGATTAAAATAAACTGCAATATAGCTATATCCGTAAGAAAGAAACATCATTTTATATCACATTTAACGTCCTGTGTATAATATAAATGAATATACTAATAATGTTTATTCACCATCTATAAAGACATATAGGGGCATATTTATCAAGTTCCATATGGAGCTTGATGCCCCGTGTTTCCGGCGAGCCTCCAGACCACTGCTCCATAACCTGTCCGCCTGCTCTGAGGTGGCGGACAGACATCGCCAGAAATCAACCCGATTGAATACGATCGGGTTGATTGACACCCCCTGCTAGCGGCTGCGAATCTGCAGGGGACAGCATTGCACCAGCAGTTCACTAGAACTGCTGGTGCAATGATAAATGCAGAGAGCGTATGCTGTCGGCATTTATCAATGTGCAGCGGACATGATCCGCAATATTGGATCATGTCCGCTTGCACAATGATAATTCGGCCCCATAATCCCAACAATTATAGGAAAAAGAAAGTTTCAATAACAAGTCAATAATAATAAGGAGGTGGTGTAGGTATTTTACTTTCCTCTCATTGCACCTTTCAACAAATACAACCTCTTCCCTGGCTCCTCATCTCAATTTCTAGATCACTTTGTTGCATTGCTACCTTATTTCCTTTCCTTATACACCCAAGTCCTCATTCTTGGTGACTTCAACATCCCTCTTGACAATCCCACTGTCTCCTCTCCAAAACAACTTCTGCAACTCACTTCCTCTTCTGGTCTGTCACACTGGGCTGACTCTCCCACTCACAAAGATGGTCGCTCCCTTGATCTGATCTTTAGCTATCGATGCACTATTTCAAACTTCACAAATTCCCCTTTTCTTTTTCTGACCATCATCTCAACACTTGCAACATCTCATACCTCTCTACAACTCTTCCTCCTTCTGCGCTTCACACCAAACTTCACAAAAGCATTATGTCATTAGATCAGCAGATCAGCAACAGCTCGCTAGTTCTCTTGAACCTCTCCTCTCATCCATCTCCTCCTTTTCCTGCCCTGACCAATCTATCTTCCACTATAGTTCCACCCTTACATTGGTTCTTGACAATCTGGCCCCTCCTTCCATAGCTCGGAAATCACACACTCACCTTCAGCCCTGGCATACTCCTCTGACACGGTACCTATGCAAATGTTCCCGTACTGCTGATTCGCACTAGAGAAAATCTTGGAGTTCATCTTTATAAGCAACACTACTTCTCTACACTAATCTCCACTCTTTATTCAAATAAAAAATGTCTGTTCTCAACTTTCAACATTCTTCCCCGCCCACCCCCACCTCCTAATACAACTTCTCTGTCAGCTCAAGATTTTGCCAGCCACTTCAATAACAAAATCGATTCCATCAGAAACAAAATCAGCTCTCAACATGCTTCCAGTCTCTCACCCCCTCAAAAACTTGCAATTTACTAAACCCACATAGCCATATATTTAGCTCTTTTGCCCCTGTTACTGAGGAATAAGTTTCTGCACTTATACTGCGCTCTCACCTCACTACCTGTCCCCTCTACCCCATCCCCTCACAGCTACTCCCCTCCCTTTCTTCTACCCTTACCCCTATACTTACATGCATTTTCAACCTCTCCCTCAGCACTGGTATAGTATCTCTCATCTCTAAAACATGCACTGGTCACACCTATCCTTAAAAAAACCTTTTCTCAATCCAACCTCCCCCTCCAACTACCGCCCTATTTCCCTACTTCCTCTTGCCTTAAAAATTCTTGAAAAGCTAGTATAGGCACATCTATCCCATTTCCTTACATTACACTACCTCCTTGACCCACTGCAATCTGGATTTTGCCTCCATCACTTCACAGAGACAGCAATTGTTAAGGTTACCAACAACCTACTTACAGCAAAATCCAAAGGCCACTTCTCTCTGCTTATCCTCCTTGATCTGTCTGCAGCCTTTGATACTGTAGACTACCCTCTTTTGCTCCAAACCCTCCAATCCTTTGGCATTTGTTACACAGCCCTCTCGTGGTTCTCTTCCTACCTGTCTAAC
This sequence comes from Bombina bombina, assembly GCF_027579735.1. NCBI lineage: Eukaryota > Metazoa > Chordata > Amphibia > Anura > Bombinatoridae > Bombina > Bombina bombina. Next base: position 483,595,047 of record NC_069501.1, on the reverse strand, counting down.
TGTACCTTTAGTGTAGTCTTCTCTGGGGCTTCCTCTGCCCCGTTACCACTTTCTTTTTTGGGGGTACCGCAAGGCTCTGTCCTTGGTCCCCTTCTCTTCTCAGACTACATGTCAACATTAGGTTCCCTAATAAAGTCCCATGGGTTTCAATATCATTTGTATGCCAATGACACTCAAATCTACATCTCTGCTCCAGACCTATCTCCTTCCTTGCTAACCTGTGTCACTAACTGTCTTTCTCACATCTCTTCATGGATGTCCTCTCACTACCTTAAGCTAAATCTCTCCAAAACTGAGCTCCTTATTTCCCCCCATTCTTCTAAAATCTCCATGCCCCATCTCTCTATAACTGTAGACAACCCCTTAATTACCCCTACCCTGCATGCTCAATGTCTTGGGGTCACACTTGACTCAAATCTTTCTTTCACTCCTCACATACAGGCCTTGGCTAAATCCTGCCGCTTCCACCTTAAAAACATGTCTAAAATTAGACATTTCCTTACACAAGACACAACTAAGATTTTAATCCACTCTCTCATCCTTTCCCACCTTGACTACTGTAACTCTGTCCTCTCTGGTCTCCCTAGCTGCCGTCTAGCTCCTTAACAATTCATAATGAATGCCTCTGTCAGGCTCATCTTCCTTACACGTCACTATTCATCTGCTGCACCTCTACCAATCCCTTCACTGGCTTAATCTTGCCTCCAGGATTAAACACAAAATTCTGACTCTGTCATACAAAACCCTCAACTGCACTGCTCCCCTTTATATCTCAGACCTTGTCTCCAGATACTCTCCCTCCTGTCCCCTTTGCTCTGCTCACAACCTTCTCCTCTCCTCCTCTCTTGTTACCTCCTCACATTCCCGTTTACAAGACTTCTCCAGACTGTCTCCCATCTTGTGGAACTCTCTGCCTCACTCCACAAGGCTAGATGGTTGCGACAGGAGGAAGAGAGCAATTGGATGTGGGGAATGAAGGACAGATTGGAGTCAAGTGTAACTCCTAGGACATGGACTTGGGATGATGGGGAGATAGTGGTATCACCAACAGTGATTGAAAGGTTAGGAACCGGGGTAGAATTAGAGGGGGGGATTAGAAGGAGCTCAGTCTTGGACATATTGATTTTTAGGTGGTGAGAGGCCATCCAAGAAGAAATGCCAGATAAGCAGACACCGATGTGAGCAAGGACAGAAGGAGAGAGTGAAGGGGCGTATAGGTAGATCTGGGTATCATCAGCATAGAGGTGGTAGTTGAAGCCATAGCTACTGATAAGTTTTCCCAGTGAGGATGTATAAATAGAGAAGAGTAGGGGACCCAGAACAGAGCCTTGAGGTACTCCAACAGACAGAGGCAATGGAGAGGAGTCGCCACCAGCAAAGGAGACAGAAAAGGACCTATTAGAGAGATAAGAGTGGATCCAGGAAAGGGCTGTGTCAGAGATCCCAAAGGAGCTGAGAGTCCGTAGGAGAAGGGGATGGTCAACTGTGTCAAAGGCAGCAGACAGATCAAGTAAGATAAGTATTGAGTAGTGGCCATTTTTTTTAGCAGAAAGAAGATCATTAGTAACTTTGGTGAGGGCAGTCTCAGTTGAGTGTTGGGAACGGAAGCCAGATTGTAAGGGGTCAAGCAGTGAGTTGGAGGACAAGAAGTGGGTTAAGCGATCGAAGACTAGTTTTTCCAGGACTTTTGAAGCTAGCGGAAGCAGTGATATGGGGCGGTAGTTTTCAGGAGAATTGGGGTCGAGGGAGGGTTTTTTGAGGATGGGGGTGACCTTTGCATGTTTGAAGGAAGATGGGAATGAACCGGTAGTAAGGGATAGGTTAAATATGTGAGTAAGAGCTGGAGTGAGGGTAGAAGACAGAGACGGTATTAGATGTGAAGGGATAGGGTCAAGTGGGCAGGTAGTGAGGTGTGAGGAAGACAATAGGGAACTCACTTCATTCTCAGATGTAGGGGGGAAGGTGCAGAGAGTGGTGGAGGGGGTTGCTGGGGGCGGAGATAGAAGGTTGCAGACTTGTGTTGGGATATTACTTCGGATAGTAATTGTTTTGTTGAAAAAGTAGTCTGCCAGGTCTTGAGCACTAAAGGCAGATGAAGGGGGTGGTGAAGGTGGGTAAAGGAGAGAGTTGAAAATGGAGAAGAGACGTTTAGGGTTTGTGGAGTGAGTAGATATAAGAGAAGAGAAGTAGGTTTGCTTGGCTAAGTGAAGGGCAGAGGAGTAAGAATAAAGAATGAACTTATAGTGAAGGAAATCTGATTCAGAGCGGGATTTCCTCCAGGCACGTTCAGCAGCATGGGAGCATTTTTGCAGGTAGCGTGATTGGTTGGAGTGCCAGGGTTGGAGCTGACAACGTTGGGTTTTGCGTATTTGGGGAGGAGCGAAAATGTCCAGTGCTGAGGAGAGAGTATTGATATAGTGGGTTGTAGCAAGGTCAGGGCAGGATATTGTGGAAGTGTGGGGAGGTGTTTTTGAATAAGGTTGGAGAGTTGTAGAGGATCCACAGTGTGCAGATTTCTACAGGTGCGGGGGTGAGGGGGAGAAGTAGGTTTAGCCTGTATATTAAGCTTAAAGGTGAGCAGATGGTAGTCTGAGATGGAAAATGGGAGACAGGTGGCGTCAGAGGGAGAGCAGAGGTAGGAGAATACTAGATCAATAGAGTGTCCGTCGCGGTGAGTAGGGAATATGGTGGATTGTGAGAGACCAAAGTAGTTTGTGAGTGAGAGAAGTTTAGAGGCAGCAGGGGCAGATGGGTTATCAATGGGGATGTTGAAGTCCTCCAGGATTAAAGCAGGTGTATTTGTAGAGAGAAAGTGAGAAAGCCAGGCAGCAAAGTTATCAAGGAATTGGGAGGTTGGTCCAGGGGGGCGATAGATAACTGCCACCCTGAGGGAGAGGGGGGAGAATAGTCGGATGCAGTGGACTTCAAAGGAGGAAAAGGAGAGAGATGGATGAGGCTGCAGGTGCTGAAAGGAGCAGGAGGGGGAGAGTAAGATTCCAACACCGCCACCATGTCTATCACCTGGCCTAGGTGTGTGGCTAAAGTGGAAACCACCGTGCGTGAGAGCAGCAATGGAAGCAGTGTCAGAAGATGATAATCAGGTTTCAGTAATTGCTAGAAGATTGAAAGCATTAGAAATAAAAAGGTCATGAACAGTTGTGAGTTTGTTACAGACAGAGCGAGCATTCCAGAGAGCACAAGAAAAGAGAGGGGATAAGCGCTGTGTGTTAATAGAGATGAGATTGTTAGGATTGCGTGACCTAAAGTTTTTGCAGTGGGGGACTGAGTGAGAGTGTAAAAGTGTGGTTATTGCTGCAGGGCCAGGGTTAGGAGAGATGTCACCAGCAGCAAGCAGTAGGAGGAGTGTGAGTGACAGAAGGTGAGAGGGGGACTTGTAGGAGCGGGTATGATTAGACACAGGAGAGTTAGATGGGGAAGTATTTCTAAGGAGACAAAGTAGTTCATGAGAGGAGAGCATAGGGGATGGGAGAAGGGAGGGTGAGATAAGGATAGTGTGTGGGTTATTGTTTCTACAGGGAAGTACAGTGATTTTTAGGAAAAGGGCAGACAGAAATAGCAGAAAATACATGGAAAGCATTGTGCAGGTGTATAGTTAGTAAGTTTTACCTGTTAGTGGGACTGCAGTTTCCCCCTCCCTATAATTGCTACCTTGTATACCGCCTATGTTTATAGCGCTGCGGAATCTGTTGGCGCTCTACAAATAACTGATTGTTAGGGTGCCAGGAATCAGACAGAGACGAGAAGTGCAAAAATAATCACACCTTTATTAATAACAAAAAACAATAATACAAAGTCCACAAGTAAAATAACAAGCCAGGAGTCAAAACCAGAGCTGGTAGTCAGACGAGCCGAGTCAGGAGCCAAAGCAAATAGTCAGACAAGCCGGAATCAGGAACAAGGAAAACAGCAGAGTCAGGAACAAGCCAGGGATCAGGAACCAGGAAGGACGTCAGACAGCCAGGTAATACACAGGAACTCTCTCAAACAGGTCTGAGACAATGCAAAGGCAAAGCATACTGAACAGAGGCCCTTTAAATAATAAGTGATGACATCACAATTCTGAGACTGCATCCTGCCTCACACAGATGATGCACACCAGTCTGGCCATAAAAGGAAGTGCAGGAAATGAGCAGCATCCCCCACAATGCACCATAGCCAGCAAGAGAGGTGAGTAAAATGGCTGCCAGCAGCACATGGCAAACAAAACAGGGAAAAAACCCTGACAGTACCCTCCCCTCAACGACCCCTCGCCCGCGGGAGGACAAAAGGCTTATTGGGGAAACGGGCAAGGCACGGAGGAGGGCGGGAGCATGAACATCAGAGGAGGGAACCCAAGAATGCTCCTCCGGACTGTAGCCCATCCAGTGAACCAAATACTGTACACGGCCCCTGGACATACGAGAGTCAATAATGCTGCTGACCTCATACTCCTCATGGTTGTCAACAAAGATAGGACGGGGACGAGGCAACACAGTGGTAAACCGATTACAAACCAATGGTTTCAAGAGGGAGACATGAAAAAGGTCAAGAGCGTAGGCCACAGGATTGACCCGTCGGAGTATTCGAAAAGGACCAACATAACAGGGAGCCAGTTTATTGGAAGGCACACGAAGGTTCAAGTTGCGGGAGGACAGCCAAACTCACTCACCAACCAGGTAGGAAGGCATGGGCAGATGCCTACGATCAGCCAGGAACTTTTGGCGCTGCAGAGAACGATGAAGGCAATCCTGAATCTGCACCCACATGGAAGTTGCCGGAGATGCTCCTCCAAAGCCGGAATACCCTGAGACATGAACGGGGATAACTTGGAGGAAGCATTAATAGCACTGTTACGAGCAAACTCTGCCCAAGGTAACAGTTCAGACCAATTATTGTGGTGATCTGAGACATAGCAACGGAGGAATTGTTCCAGAGCTTGATTAGACCGTTCCGCAGCCCCATTGGATTGAGGGTGATATGCCGAGGAGAAGGAAAGCTGGATCCCCATTTGAGCACAAAAGGAATCCCAAATCCTGGAGACAAACTGGCTACCCCGGTCCGACACTATCTCATTGGGTAACCCATGTAAATGGAAGACCTCCCGGGCAAAAATTGAAGCAAGCTCCTGAGCAGTAGGCAACTTCATCAAGGGAATGCAATGTGACATCTTAGAAAAACGGTCAACCACCATAAGGATAACAGTATTACCATTGAAAACAGGGAGCTCAACAATGAATCCATGGAAAGATGTGTCCAAGGACACTCACCATTAGCAATAGGTTGAAGAAGACCCACAGGAAGACAGGAAGACGTTGATGAGTCTTATTCTGTGTACAAACTGAGCAGGAGGCAACATACGCAGCAACATCAGAACGAAGACCTGGCCACCAGATTTGTCGAGTGACAGACCAAATCATTTGGTTCTTGCCTGGGTGACCTGCGGCTTTAGGATAGTGGTAAGTGTGCAAAAGTTTAATTTGAAGATTCTCAGGAACAAAACACTTACAACTAGGTTTCTCAGGAGGTGCATTGGTTTGTGCACCCATGATCTCCTCCCCCAAGGGAGAAGTCAAATTAGTACGTATGGCAGCTAAAATATGGTCAGGAGGTATAACAGGAGTAGGTACAGACTGCTCCTTGGACAGAGGCTAAAATTGTAGAGAGAGGGCATCAGCCCTAACATTCTTACTACCAGGCAGGTAGGAGACCACATAATTAAACCGAGACAAAAATAGCGTCCATCTGGCCTGTCGGGGCGACAAACGTTTTGCTTCAGATAGATAAGTTAAATTTATGTGGTTAGTAAGAATGAGCACTGGCACGCTAGTACCCTCAAGAAGATGCCTCCATTCCTTGAGTGCCAAAATTATGGCCAGTAATTCCCTGTCGCCAATTTCATAATTGCACTCCACTGGAGACAATTTCTTAGAGAAGAAACCACATGGATGCAAGGAACTGTCAGGCGTAGGGCGTTGAGACAAGAGGGCACCTACTCCAGTCTCAGACGCATCAACCTCAAGAATGAAGGGCAGGACAGGGTTAGGATGAGTCAGAACTGGAGAGGCAGCAAAGGCAGTCTTAAGACTATCAAAGGCCTTAATGGCAGTAGGTGACCAATGGAGTGGATCATTCTCTTTACAGGTCATATCTGTGATAGGTTTACTTTCTATAGTAATTGGCGAACCCCAAAAACCATTGAATAGACTGAAGACCAACTGGGCGAGGCCACTGCAGAACTGCAGATAACTTGTCATGGAGAACCCTGAAACTGAGATAACATAACCTAGGAAGGTTACTTGAGTCTGATGGAACTCACATTTCTCGAGTTTACAAAACAGGCCGTTCTCACGTATTCTCTGAAGAACCTGTGTAACATCAGAACGATGAGCCTCAAGTGTGGGTGAGTGTATGAGGATGTCGTCTAAGTACACTACAACACACTGTTGCAACATATCTTGTAGGACATCATTAATAAATTCCTGGAAAACAGCAGGAGCATTACATAGGCCAAAGGGCATTACAAGATACTTATAATGCCCAATGCCCACTCCTGGTGTTAAACGCTGTTTTACATTCGTGGCCCTCCTTGATCCTAACGAGATTGTACGCTCCTCTCAAATCAAGTTTAGTAAAGACTGTAGTTCCCTTGAGGCGGTCAAAGAGTTCCGTAATGAGCGGAATAGGGTAAGCATTCTTAATGGTAAGACGATTAAGAACCCTATAATCGATGCATGGTCTTAACTTGCCACACTTTTTCTTCACAAAGAAGAAGCCAGCCCCTGCAGGAGAGCAGGATTTGCGGACGATCCCCCGCGACAGAGCACCGGCAACATACTCCTCCATAGCACAATTCTCTGCAACAGACAGAGGGTAAACCCAGCCCAGAGGAGGAATGGCTCCGAGTTGCAGGTCTATGGCACAATTGTAAGACAGGTAAGGAGGCAACGTACCGGCATGCACCTTGTCAAAAACGTCTAGGAACTCTCGGTACTTCTCTGGCAATTGAGATACCGAAGAAGTGAACAAGACTTTAACTGGTTTCCGAAGACAAGTGGAAATACATTCCGGGGACCACGACAAAATTTCAGACCTGTGCCAGTCGAGACTGGGATTGTGCTTTTGGAGCCAGGGATAACCCAGAACCACCGGATAATGCGGAGAGTTTATCACCTGGAACTGATGGTTTCAAAATGGAGAGCCCCAACAGCCATGGACAATGGAGCTGTTTTGTGAGTAACGAGTGCGGGCTGAAGGGGCCTGCCATCAATGGCCTCAATAGCAAGCGGAACGGACCAAGGCAAAACAGGAATGGAGTGCTTTGATACAAAAGCACTGTCAATAAAATAGCCTGCAGCACCGGAGTCAACAAGAGCCTGGGTCACTATGGAGGAGTCCACCCAGGAAAGGACAACCGTGACCAAAGGTTTCTCCATAAAGTGAAGGTAAAGTTTCAACTATCTCTATACACTATCAATTTAGTCACAGTTAAAACATTGCTAACTTCTTTTCTGCAAACAAATATATATTTATATAATAAAGATGTTTAAATTACCCTACTGTGCCGTTCCTCACTCCTCCCAACAGCCATTTTCTAATTTCATACTGAATGACGTATAGAGCGGTCCCACCCGCTCTATACGTATCTCCAAAATGTGTTCACGAGCACACAAGGAACAACGCGGAAAGTGCTTGCAGCAGTCTTCTACAATAATACAAAATGTTTTGCAATGCGCATGCGCGAAACGGGCGCACGCTTTTCCTACAAGATCCTAAATGCATGCACAGAGGATACAGGAGGCGGATGACGTAGATCTCTGGCCAGAAATTCAATTGGATAATGAAAAAACGTGACATGGGAAGAAAAAAAAAGAAAAAAATTGCGGTTGATTTTATGGATAGCCCAAATGTAAGTATAACGATATAAATCTCAGTTTATACTTAATTTAAAAAAAAAAATGATGAATTAAAGTACCATTCATTTAGGTTAACAAGCAAAACTACATAATGACATACAGTGAACTTTATCTTCACTTTAAGCTGTTCCGGGGACGAAGATAAACCACCCAAGGTCTGCCCCCGACAGGACCTTAGGTGTGAGCGTTTCCCGGCCGTGTAGGACAAGACTTCAAAAGGTGGCCCTGTAACCCACAATAGAGGCAGAGCCCCTCCCTCCTCCTAAAAGCCCTCGGACGCATGAATCCCAACTGCATCGGCAAAGCAATACCTGGTGACTCGGGACCAGGAGGCATGGGAGGAGAGGGAGGCATGGGTGGGAACGAACACGTAGGAGACAACGGAACAGGAGGCTTCCGCAAGCGCTCCTTGAAAGAGGGCCTCTCTCTGAGTCTGATGTCAATTAGGATCAAAAAAGACACCAATGCCTTGAGATCCTCTGGTAAATCTATGTCAGCAACTTCATCTTTAATCACATCAGAGAGCCCATGAAAGAAGGCGGCAACAAGGGCTTCATTGTTCCAGCCTACCTCTGCGGCAAGCGTACGGAACTCAATAGCATACTGAGCAACAGATCTTGTACCTTGCTGAATGAACATGAGTCATTTAGCAGCAGAGGAGGAGTGAGCCGGAACATCAAATACCCTTCAAAAGGAGGCCACAAATTCAGGGTAATTTGAAATCACAGGTTTATTAATCTCCCACAAGGGATTAGCCCAGGCAAGAGCTGTGTCAGAGAGTAATGAGATGAGAAATCCCACCTTAGCTCTGTCAGAGGGAAACGCCTGAGGTAACATCTCAAAGTAAATGCCCACCTGGTTAAAAAAACCCTCTGCACTGAATAGGATTGCCTCCATATCGCTGAGGTAGAGGTAAAGAACCGGACATGCTCCTGGTAGGACTAGGTGCAGCAGCGGAACAGGAGCAGTCATAACTTGTGGGACACTTTGGTCCAAATGTGCAGTGTGAGTCAGCAGGGTTTGCAGGGCTAGTGCAAATTGATCCAATCTGTGATCCTGTTCATCCATCCTGAAAATGAGGGCAGGTAAAGGTGGATTATTAACAAAATCAGGATTCATGGCCTTTGCGTAATGTCAGGGTGCCAGGAATCAGACTGAGACGAGAAGTGCAAAAATAATCACACCTTTATTAATAACAAAAAAAATAATAAAAAGTCCAGAAGTAAAATAACAAGCCAGGAGTCAAACTAGAGCTGGTAGTCAGACGAGCCGAGTCAGGAGCCATAGCGAGTAGTCAGACGAGCCGGAATCAGGAACAAGGAAAACAGCAGAGTCAGGAACAAGGCAGGGATCAGGAACCAGGAAGGACGTCAGACAGCCAGGTAATACACAGGAACTCTCACAAACAGGTCTGAGACAAAGCAAAGGCAAAGCATACTGAACAGAGGCCCTTTAAATAATAAGTGACGACATCACAATTCTGAGACTGCATCCTGTCTCACACAGATGATGCACACTGGTCTGGCCATAAAAGGAAGTGCAGGAAATGAGCATCATCCAGCACAATGCACCATAGTCAGCAAGAGAGGTGAGTAAAATGGCTGCTAGCAGCACATAGCAAACAAAACAGGGAAAAAACCCTGACACTGATAATAATAATCAAAAATCTAGATAAATCAATCAAAAGTATTAATCTTCCATAGAAGCAATTTGACTGGAGGAGGAGGGGTCAAGGAAGGAAGAGAGGAGAAAAGGAAAAAATAAAAATAAATAAATAAAACACTCAGTGCACAACAATCAAAAATTCAGGGACAACATCTTATTGTCCATAAATGAAAAATAAAAAAGTGTAAAAGAAGTGTTAAATAAGGTATGTATTGGATACTGTATGGAAGAATTAATATTAAAACATTAAACAACAATTTATTTCTCATTACATGCATTTTTAACATAAAAAATATCTTTGATATCATGAAAATATTTCTTCATTAAAGAAGGTTCTTCACAGCAATCTTACCAGAGCATTTTCCTTGGTTAAATATACTTAAAGTTATAGAAAACAACTTATAGTAATATATGTAAATTTGTCATGTGGAATGTGAAACACATAATGTAAATGGAAATTTACTTGAAGTTGGTAACTATTGCTTCTTTTACATTTATATGTTAAAATGTACTTATATATGTATCTTATTCTGGTTTGAAGGAGTGTATTATGCCTTGGAAGACCTTAGGTATGATTTGGTGTTGGATGATCCTAAGAAACGCCCTTAGCCCTCCTGGACATTCTGCCTTATATTCATAATCTGAATTAACCAAAAGTTTATCCAGTGGTCCAAGTCAAGCTTTAGAGACATCAAAAGGTTAATATGACATTAATGACCTTCTGTAGAGAGTTCTGTAAAGCACCACTAGAATGGTCCTGACAACAGTCCACAAATTTCAATACACCAAATTGCATGGATTATGCTCCCACTGCTGAAATTAAATTATTAGTGACTGGTGTGACTATCTCTGATCGGCAGAGGGATAGACATGCAATTAAAAACACAAAATAGAACATTAAAATACATCAATATATTACCAAAACATATAAAAAAGGAATATTAAATATATACTACATACATATTTTATTGCATTATAAGAAGTAAAATGTTTATAATCCATACTATTTCAATCTATCGCCTAGATTACGAGTTTTGCGGTAAGGTAAAAAAGCAGCATTAACAGATCCTAATGCTGCTTTTTTACGCCCGCTGGTATTACGAGTCTTGCAGGTATAGGGGCACCGCACACTTTTTTGGCCTTACCGCAAATCGACTTACGCTAAGTTTGTAAAGCCTTTTTTCTATGGGATTTCCATAGCGCTGGTATTACGAGTTTGTCCTGGGAGGCCAAAAAGTGAGCGGTACAGCCTATCCCGTCAAGATTCCTAACGCATTTTAAAGTCAGTAGTTATGAATTTTACACTACAACGCTGTAGCATAAAACTCATAACTAAAGTGCTACAAAGTACTCTAACACCCATAAACTACCTATTAACCCCTAAACCGAGGCCCTCCCGCATCACAAATACTAAAATAAAATTATTAACCCCAAATCTGCCGCTCCCAACGTCGCCGCCACTATAATAAACATATTAACCCTTAAACCGCTGTACTCCCACATCGCAAACACTAGTTAAATATTATAAACCCCTAATCTGCCACCCCTAACATCGCCGCCACCTACATTATACTTATTAACCCCTAATCTTCCGCTCCGGACATCGCCGCCACCTACATTATATTTATTAACCCCTAATCTGCTGCCCCCAACATCGCCGCCACCTACCTACATTTATTAACCCCTAATCTGCCGTCCCCAACATCGCCGCCACTATTCTACATTTATTAACCCCTAAACCTAAGTCTAACCCTAACCCTAACACCCCCTAACTTAAATATAATTGAAATAAATCTAAATAAAATTACTATCATTAACTAAATTATTCCTATTTAAAACTAAATACTTACCTATAAAATAAACCCTAAGCTAGCTAAAATATAACTAATAGTTACATTGTATCTAGATTAGGGTTTATTTTTATTTTACAGGCAAGTTTGTATTTAATTTAACTAGGTAGAATAGTTACTACATAGTTATTAACTATTTAATAACTACCTAGCTAAAATAAATACAAATTTACATGTAAAATAAAACATAACCTAAGTTACACTGACACCTAACACTACACTACAATTAAATAAATTCCCTACATTAAATACAATTAAATAAATTAAATTAAATTAGCTAAATCACAAAAAAACAAACACTAAATTACACAAAATAAAAAAAAATTACAAGATCTTTAAACTAATTACACCTAATTTAATAGCCCTATCAAAATAAAAAAAAGCCCCCCCCCCCCAAAAAAAAAACCTAGCCTAAACTAAACTATCAATAGCCCTTAAAAGGGCCTTTTGCGGGGCATTGCCCCAAAGAAATCAGCTCTTTTACCCAATACACCCTTAAAAAATTCTAACACTAACCCCCGAAGATTCACTTACCAGGAGAAGTCTTCATCCAAGCGGCAAGATGTCCTCAATAAAGCCGGCAGAAGTGGTCCTCCAGATGGGCAGAAGTGGTCCTCCAGATGGGCAGAAGTGGTCCTCCAGACGGGCAGAAGTCTTCATCCAGATGGCATCTTCTATCTTCATCCTTTCAACGCGGAGCGGCTCCATCTTCAAGACATCCGGCGCGGAGCATCCTCTTTAATCAATGTCTTCTTCGGAATGAATATATCTTTAAGTGACGTCATTCAAGATGGCGTCCCTTAGATTCAGATTGGCTGATAGAATTCTATCAGCCAATCGGAATTAAGATTGAAAAAATCCTATTGGCTGATGCAATCAGCCAATAGGATTGAGCTGGCATTCTATTGGCTGTTCCAATCAGCCAATAGAATGCAAGCTCAATCCTATTGGCTGATTGGATCATTCAATAGGATTGAAGATCAATTCAATAGTAGAGTTGAAGATCAAGAATTCTATTAGCCATCTTGGATGACATCACTTAAAGAGATATTCATTCCAAAGAATGAATAAAATGTGTTTCCCCATAGGAATCAATGGGGCTGCATTACAGAGTCTTACACTGCTTTATTGCAGGCGTTAGGCTTTTTCTCAGCTGGCTCTCCCCATTGATGTCTATGGGGAAATCGTGCACAAGCACGTATAACCAGCTCACCACTGACTTAAGCCGCGCTGGTATTGGAGTGCAGTGTGGAGCTCAATTTTGCTCTGCGCTCACTTCTTACCTTTTAACGCCAGGTTTGTAAAAACCCGTAATACCAGCACTGCAGGGAAGTGAGCGGTGAGAATAAACTGCAAGTTAGCACCACACTCCTTATAATGCAAAACTCGTAATCTACCCGTATGTTTGTTATGGTGTTAGTATAGAATTATAAAAAAGAAAATGTTCACTACTATGATGCTACCAGAGAAGTTATTGTCAACCAAGACTTAGACCCACTGACTGAGGTAGGATTAAATAAAAACTAACCTAGCCCTTTGAATAAAGCCATGAACTTGATCCCCCAGTCAATAAGGAAGGAGCCAAACTGAAGATTTGAGTAGATTGTTTTGCAATAAAGGGAAGTTATAATTCTGTACAGTGTGGCTTATCAATTAAGCAGGGTTGGACCTGTACTGTGGCTTTTGAAGCAAAGGCAGGGGATGTACTATTCTCTAGCTTTATAATGAATAATAATAGGTGCTGATCTATGCCAGTAATTCCACTATGCAGTAGACTGTGTCCTGGAATGTGGTTCAATTATGAAAGCTGGGTAGGTGCTGTACTGTGGCTTTGCAATGAAGTCAAATAACCTGTGCAGTGCATTAGAAAATCAAGTTACAAATGTTGTAGTGAGTTCCTTAGCTGGGAAATAGGAATGAGTTAAAGCAGCAGTATGGTCTAACAAATTGTTAGACACAATCAGGCAAATGCATAGCCAAAGGTGTAGTTAAAGACAGTCTAGAAAAAGAGAAAAAAAGATAAGATTCACTTTTTTTTATTTTGTATCATCACGTAGTGTTGGCAGCTCATCACATATATCCACTCATCAAGTATTTCTTTCAGTTTTTATTTTTCTTGATTTCACTTATTGGGAGAATAATAGAAGAGGTTGTCACAGATTATTGTACATCAATTGATTTCTGTTCTATGTTCACAACAAAACTTGTTGCCAAAGATTGTAAAAATAAATAAATTAGGGGGTCACTGAGCATCATGGGAAATGTAGTTCCAAAACCTCTGGAGGACCACAATTGATGACCCCTGGGGGTAGATTTAACAAGCAGGAGATGCTGCTTTCTACCCCCGAAGTTTCACTTTTGTCTTAAACCTTTCACCAGCCTAATATTTATGTAACAATGATCTATTTTGCGGCAAATGCTAAACTAAAGCACCACCAATCAACCACCAGTAATACGGCAATTATTACATCATCAAGTACCACGGCTGTTTGGATATGGTTATGGTTAGAAAGCTAAGACAGTGAACAGACAGTATGGTGACAATTATTTGCAAATCAAATTTTCGTGGAAGGGTGAGTCTTCATATCCACTGCCATTTTGTCAATTTGGTGAGACACTTTAAAATGAGTCCAAGGTACCAATTAAAACATAGTGTCATGTCTTACTATGAAAATATATATTGGAATAGAATTTGAATATATATTTAAACAAGAGAACATCATTAACAAAACAGGAGTGCAGTGAAATAAATTTGCATTGACACGTGTGCCACAGTCTCCAAAAATTTGAGAACCACCACTCTAGTAGGGATGGGTGAATGTTTTGCAACATTCGAAAAATGAAACAAATTTTAAGTTTGTTTAAAATTTCGAATGTTTGTACAACATTTTAACATTCGTTTAATGTAATAGTATTTTTAATGCTTTCTAAAAAGTACTATTCAATTCAAATTTTTCTAATAATTCAATTGGAATTATGCAATATTCCAATTTTTTCAATATATTTGTAATAGTATTTATAATGCTCTCTTTAAATGTAATATTCAAATCAAGCAATATTCGAAATAGAAACATTCAAATTGATATATTTGTATCTATTATGTATAAATTTACTGCCACATGAACTATTGAACTTCTGAATAGTAGTTGTTAAAGTTGATATTCAATCTATTTATAAACATTCAAAAACGAAATTAAAATTGGAAAACCAAAAATAACATTTGATTACTAAATTTTAAAGGATTTTCATTCTTATTAAAATGTGATTGTCCAAAATCAATGTCCACAGGACTATACGTTCTACCAAACGAAATACACTTTCAGCACATTCGCCCATCTTTATAAGAGATGGCATATCATTTGTATGTTGAACAGACAATGCACAAATGTTTATAACCTTTAAAAACGACGTCTTAGATAATCTCGCCAGAGTGGAGAACGTTATAACACTGGGCCCTTAGCCTGGTGATATGTTAAGCATTAGTGCTCGTAACATTTCTGATATTTGAGGTACGATCCCAGTCTCAGATAAACATCAATTCATCTGCAGTGGAAATGTGTGCACACTCATCAGCCTAGATTTGGAGTTTGCCTTCATTCAACTGAACTGACCGGCCATCATGGCTTCACAATAGCCAGATTGCATGAAAAAAACAAAAATTTAATTTTAAGAGATATATATCTTTTTAAAAAAAAATATACATAGTATATCAAGGCAATGTATAAGTTTTAATGCATACCTTGTAAGGTACCTTCTTTACTATAGATTTAATTATACTCTTAAACTTAAAAGGGACACTGAACTCACATTTTTTTGATTCAGATAGAACATGCAATTTTAAGCAAATTTCTAATTTACTCCTATTATCATTTTTTCTTCATTCACTTGGTATCTTTATTTGAAAAAACAGAAATGTAAGGTTAAGAGCCGGCCCATTTTTGGTTGAGCACCCTGGGTGCTTGCTGATTGGTGGCTACATTACAGTCATTTTACAAATCAAATGCTTTTTATATGTGTTATAGTAAGATCTGCATTGAGATTTTTTTTTTTTTAGTATTTAGTAACAATGCCTAAATATTTTATTTCATCATAATGTTTTAAACCATTTTTAACCCAATAAGTTCTATTTCACATTATCTTTGTTCTGGTGTAAGAATATATTACCATGACAATATACACTATATTGGCACCATATATGATGTTGATTTAAAGTGAAGGTAAACTTTCATGAATGAAAGCTCGTTTTTTTAAAATACTATTAAAAACAGGGGCACTTTCATTCATCAAAGTTTACAAAGCAGCCGTTTTGATTAAAAACTTACCTCTCTTCTTTGCACAGCCAGAGCAGCTTCCCCCACTCGGAGATCCTCTCTTCATATGTCATCAATGACTAATCCAGCTTCCTCCAATCACGGCTTTCCCCCCAGGGTAATCATTGCCTGAGGCCATGCTGTGATTGGAGGAAGCTGGATTAGTCATTGATGACGTGTGAAGAGAGGATCTCCGGTTGGGGGAAGCTGCTCTGGCTGTGAAAAAAACAAAGGTACGTTTTGAATCAAAATGGCTGCCTTCTAAACTTTGATGAATGAAAGTGCCCCTGTTTTTAATAGTATTTTAAAAAAAAAAGGAGCTTTCATTCATCAAAGTTTACCTTCACTTTAAATCAACATCATATATGGTGCCAATATAGTGTATATTGTCATGGTAATATATTCTTACACCAGAACAAAGATAATGTGAAATAGAACTTATTGGGTTAAAAATGGTTTAAAACATTATGATGAAATAAAATATTTAGGCATTGTTACATTTTGTATATTTGTGTCACACTAGTTAGTATATGCTTATTTTACACCTTGCATTTTTTTTCTCAAATTCTTTTTATTAAAGAAACACCGGTACAAAGAACTATGCGTGTTCACGTACCAAGTAGATTTATAACAGTATTACAATTCACAGAATGAACATCAGTACATTGTTTATGGTTTAAAATAGAGGAAAAATATGGCAGTTTCTACTCACAGTACAAATATAGTGTGTGTGGACTATACAAGTTTGAGTACGCGTCATTTGTATGATATAAAATGATTCTATATATTTAGAGGAATTTCAAGGCTAATCGAGCACCATCTTGTGTTGAACCTGTGCTTCTTAGGAGCTGAAGCAGACATGTGAAACTATCGTCTCTGGCGATAGTATCGCTCCATTGTCTCCCCAATAGCCGATTTAGCCCTGGGCAAGCTAAAGCCTTGCCGGGCGCTTCTTGCGAGTGAAGAGACCCTCCTTGCAAGCTTCTCGATATCGGAAGTCTGCTGCAAGCCATTTGGGCCACAGTTCAATGGCTTGCTGGAATAAGACGCAGCCTTCTATCCGGATCCTGGACGAGCCGGTAACTTGAAGAGGTTTGGAGCAGGAACCGATGCTACAATCATAATTACGCTACAAACTCTGCGTTCAGTGGTAAATCCACACCTTTGAAGTGCTAGCATAAGCTAGTATTGGAGCAACCTCCCAGGACTCTGACAGTGGTGAGTGTTCTAGGGTCAGTCTTTTGGCTGCTCACAGGACACTTGCCCTAGGGATATGAGTAACATTCCAGCACTGAGGATTATCGATGGCAGTCTTGTCAATTACTGCTAAACTGAGCATTGTTTGTCTGCAGAGGTGAGAACTAAATTTGGCTCCAAAGTTAGATTACGATCCTTTTGTTTTCCAAGATCTGGATTATACATTTGTAAAGTCCCAGCTGTTCTGGGGTTATTAAGTACTTTTGGCTTACCGTGGTCAATGGGCGCTGGAAAGTGAAAAAGAAAAAGAGGAAAAAAGTCCAGAGTAATCAACAGAAAATTCTGCAGTCCACAGATAAGTACTAACATTTTCCTTCTTTGCTTATCTCAGTATCTTGTTGATAAATTAAGAAGGAAAGATTGTTTGGATAAAACAGGCTATAACAGTGGGGAAGAAAAGAGATGCCCGGAAGGCCTGTGTCCATCTCTTTATGGTTTCTAAATAATTGGGCTTCCCATTTAGTTCCTGGAGCACCATAATAGTAGAAACAATAATATAATATAACATAATAAGTAACTGGAACTACCTCTGTCCCTCTGCCTTATTAAGAGTGGTAAATTGCAGTAACGTAAATACCTGGGACAAACGTCTCGTTATAGCTACTATACAAATTTTCTTAAAATTAAATGTAATAAGGAACTTACACATGGTGACTTTTTCTGATGATTTGCTATATACTTTAAAGGAAACTTGTCAACGCATTAACCTGCTCACTGCCCTCCAGAATGTATGCTTTTTTTCTCTTATGCACCTTTTATGATACAGATAACAAAAGAAAGGGCTATGTTAACATTCAGTTACGTTTCTAACCTGATATGTCTGATCTGAGCTAGAGATCTGCTATTTAGGTAGATATCATAATAAAGAAGCCAGTACAGGTGGCCCTCGGTTTACAATGGTTCAATATACACCGTTTCAGAATAACAACCGATGCCTCCCTCTCCTCCCATGTCTCCTGGCCCCGAGTCACCAGGTACTGCTGTGCCGATGCTGTTGGGATTTACGCGTCTCTCTGCGGTGGAGAGGGCCTTTAGGAGGAGGGGCTCTGTCTCTATTGCGGGTTACAGGGCCACCTTTTAAAGTTTTGTCCTACACAGCCCTCGCACCTAAGGTCCTGTCGGGGGGAAGACCTTGGGTGGTTTATAATCATCCCCGGAACCGCTAAAGGAGAAACCTTTGGTCAAGGTTGTCCTTTCCTGGGTGGACTCCTCCAAAGTCACCCAGGCTCTTGATGACTCAGGTGCTGCGGGATATTTCATTGACAGTGCTTTAGTATCACAGAACTCCATTCCTGTATTGCCTCTGTCCGTTCCGCTTGCTATTGAGGCCATTGATGGCAGGCTTCTTCAGCCTGCACTCGTTACTCACGAAACCACTCCAGTTCCAGGTGATTAACTCTCCGCATTTTGCGGTTTTTCTGGGTTATCCCTGGCTCCAAAAGCACAATCCCAGTCTCGACTGGCGTAGGTCCGAAATTTTGACGTGGTTTCCACAATGTATTTCCACTTGTCTTCGGAAAACAGTCAAAGTCCTGTGCACTTTTTCGGTATCTCAATTACCTGAGGAGTAAGGAGAGTTCCAAGACATTTTTGACAAGGTGCGTGCCGGTACGTTGCCTCCGCACCGGTTTTACAATTGTGCCATAGACCTGCAACCCGGAGCCATTCCTCCTCGGGGCTGGGTTTACCCTCTCTCGGTTGCAGAGAATTATGCTATGGAGGAGTATGTTGCCGATGCTCTGTCACAGGGAATCATCTTCAAATCCTGCTCTCCTCCAGGGGCTGGCTTCTTCTTCATGAAGAAAAAGGGTGGCGAGTTAAGACCATGCATCGATTATAGGGGTCTTAATCGTCTTACCATTAAGAACGCTTACCCTATTACTCTCATTACGGAACTCTTTGACCACCTCAAGGGAGCTACGGTCTTGATTTGAGAGGCGCATACAATCTCGTTAGGATCAAGGAGGGCCACAAATGGAAAACAGCATTTAACACCAGGAGTGGGCATTATAAGTATCTTGTAATGCCCTTTGGCCTATGTAATGCTCCAGCTGTTTTACACGGGTACTTCAGAGACTACGTGAGAATGGCCTGTTTTGGTAACTCGAGAAATGTGAGTTCCATCAGACTCAAGTAACCTTTCTAGGTTATGAAATCTCTGTTGCAGAGTTCTCCATAGATCCTGACAAGTTGTCTGCAGTCCTGCAGTGGCCTTGCCCAGTTGGTCTTCGCTCTATTTAACGTTTTTTGGGCTTTGCCAATTACTATAGGAATTTTATTAAAAACTTTTCTTCCTTGGTCAAACCTATCACTGACATGACCCGTAAGGAGAATGATCTACTCCATTGGTCACCTACTGAAAATAAGGCTTTTGAGAGTCTTAAAACTGCTTTTGCTGTTGCTCCAGTTCTGGCTCATCCTAACCCTGTCCTGCCTTTTGTTCATGAGGTCGATGTGTCTGAGACTGGAGTAGGTGCCATCTTGTCTCAACGTCCTATGCCTGACGATTCCTTGCATCTGTGCGGTTTCTTCTCTAAGAAATTGTCTACGGCAGAGTGCAATTATGAAATTGGCGACAGGCAATTACTGGCCATAATTTTGGCATTCAAGGAATGGAGGCACCTTCTCGAGGGTACTAGCGTACCAGTGCTCATTCTTACTGACCACAAGAATTTGAATTATCTATCCGAATCAAAACATTTGTCATCCAGACAAGCCAGATGGGCGCTATTTTTGTCTTGCTTTAATTATGTGGTCTCCTACCTGCCTGGTAGTAAAAATGTTAGGACTGATGCCCTCTCTCGTCAATTTTAGCCTCTGTCCAAGGAGGAGTCTGTACCTATTCCAGTTATACCTCCTGACCATATTTTGGCCACCATACGTACTAATTTGACTTCTCCCTTAGCTGCACAAACCAATGCACCTTCTGAGAAACCTAGTGGTAAGTGCTTTGTACCTGAGAATCTTCGAACTAAACTACTGCACACTTACCACTATCCTAAAGCTGCAGGTCACCCGGGCAAGAACCAAATGATTTGGTCTGTCACTCGACAATTCTGATGGCCAGGTCTTCATTCTGATGTTTCTGCATATGTTGCCTCCTGCTCAGTCTGTGCACAGAATAAGATTCCTTGACGTCTACCTGTAGGTCTTCTTCAACCTATTGCTAATGGTAAGCGTTCTTGGACACATCTTTCTATGGACTTCATTGTCGAGCTCCCTGTTTCCAATGGCAATACTGTTATCCTAATGGTGGTTGACCGTTTTTCTAAAATGTCACATTGCATTCCCTTGAAGAAGTTGCTTCAATTTTTGCCCGAGAGGTCTTACATTTACATGGGTTATCCAAGGAGATAGTCTCGGACTGGGGGTAGCCAGTTTGTCTCCAGATTTTGGAGTTCCTTTTGTGCTCAAATGGGGATCCAGCTTTCCGTCTCCTCTGCATATCACCCTCAATCCAATGGGGCTGCAGAACGGTCTAATCAAGCTCTGGAACAGTTCCTCCATTGCTATGTCTCAGATCACCACAATAATTGGTATGAATTGTTACCTTGGGCAGAGTTCGCTCGTAATAGTGCTATTAATGCTTCCTCCCAGTTATCCCCGTTCATGGCGAATTATGGGTTTCAACCATCCTTGTTGCCCGATTCATTCATGTCTCAGGGAATTCCAGCTTTGGAGGAGCATCTCCAGCAACTTCGTTCAACGAGGGTGCAGATTCAGGATGGCCTTCATCTTTCTATGCAGCGCCAAAAGTTCCAGGCTGATCGTAGGCGTCTGCCCGCACATTCCTACCAGGTTGGTGAGAGGGTTTGGCTGTCCTCCCGCAACTTGAACCTTCATGTGCCTTCCAATAAACTGGCTCCTCGTTATGTTGGTCCTTTTCGGATACTCCGACGGGTCAATCCTGTGGCCTACGCTCTTGACCTTACTCCTGCAATGCGCATCTCCAATGTTTTTCATGTCCCCCTCTTGAAACCATTGGTTTGTAATCAGTTTACCACTGTGTTGCCTCGTCCCCATCCTATCTTTGTTGACAACCATTAAGAATATGAGGTCAGCAGCATTATTAACTCTTGTATGTCCAGGGGTCACGTACAGTATTTGGTTCACTGGAGGGGTTACGGTCCGGAGGAGCATTCATGGGTTCCCTCCTCTGATGTTCATTCTCTAGCCTTCCATGCCCGTTTCCCCAATAAGCCTTTTGTCCTCCTGCGGGGGAGGGGTCGTTAAGGGGAGGGCACTGTCAGGGTTTTTTCCCTGCTTTGTTTGCCATGTGCTGTTGGCAGCCATTTTACTCACCTTTCTTGCTGAATCTGGTTCAGAGTGTGTGATGCTGCTCATTTCCTGCACGTCCTCTTATGGCCAAACTGTTGTACATCATCTGTGTGAGACAGGTTTCAGTCTCAGAATTGTGATGTCATCACTTATTATTTAAAGGGCCTCTGTTCAGTATGGTTTGCTCTTGCGTTGTCTCAGACCTGTTTGTGAGTTCCTGTGTATTACCTGGCTAGTCTGACGTCTCTTCTGGTTCCTGATCTCTGACTTGTTCCTGACTTTGCTGTTTTCCTTGTTCCTGATTCCGGGTCTTGTCTGACTACTTGCTTTGGCTCCTGACTCGGCTCGTCTGACTACCAGCTCTGGTTTTGACTCCTGGCTTGTTATTTGACTTGTGGACTTTTTATTATTTTTGTTATTAATAAAGGTGTGATTATTTTTGCACTTCTTGTCTCAGTCTGATTCCTGGCACCCTGACACTTTCTAATGATCTAAAGCAAATTGCTAACAGGATTACTGAGGTGGAGAATAGAATTTCTGACATAGACGATATATAGAATGCCCAACAGACCATTATTGATTCCCAAGCTAAATGTTTACAATCTTTACAATCTTGTTTATTTGAATTAGAAGACAGGTCCTGCAGAAATGATCTGAAAGTAGTGGGGCTCTCTGAATCCTTAGAATATAAAGACTTTATGAAATTTGCTTCTTTAACCCTTCTACAGGCTTTAGGTATTCCAATGGAAATTCTTCCTTTGGCAGTAGAAAGGGCTCATAGAATTGGCCTCAGTAAATCCCAAGACCAAAAAATAAACCAAAAAAGACCAATAATGATTAACTACCTGAATTTTCAGGACAAATTTAAAATCTTAACTCACTATAGAAGACAAATTCCCTTTGAATTTAATGAAGAGCGTATCACGATATTCCAATATTTCTCAGCAGAAACCTCTAGCAAGAGGCGGGAGTTTGTTCCATACTGTACACAGCTGATTAATATTGGAGTACAGGCTACTCTCTTGCACCCTGCAAAACTAAAAATATTTCATGATTTTAAAATCCTGATTTTGGATAAAATAGAGGACGTTAAAAATTTTGTTGACAAGGTTAAAATATGAAAAACCCCCTCAACAGCTTTCATAACTAGGTTATGTATGAGAATGTCAAGATTTATGACAGTACATGGAGCCAAGGGCTGGTACCCCCCCCCCCCTCCTTTTATGGATGTTGTGTCTATTTTTTTGTGTGTGTTTTTATCATCTTATATATTAATACTTAATGCTAGACAAGCTAAATATACTATCTTGGAATGAGAGTGGATTTAACTCCCCAGCTAAGAGAAAACGGTCGGTCCACTATCTCAAAAGTTTTAGTCCAGACATATTTTTTTTTACAAGGGACGCATCTGAATAGTTTTGAAAGTACTTTCTAGTTTCGCTAAAAATCTTAATTTTGAAAGATATTTGTAGGGTGTAGAACCCAGATTCTCATGATCTTACCTGTGAATCCAAGGCCTATAAATCTCTATCTAGGATCGATATATTCCTTATTAGTGAATCCTTGCTGCGTCTAGACATTATAAATGACATAAAAAAGATTTTTTATCTCTGATCATGCGGTTATCTCTTTAGCCATGTCAATTTCTCCTCTTGGAAAGAAAAAAATTGGGAATTTTTTTTTCTCTTCAAACCTCTATCAGAATATTAAATTTAGGAATTGGTTAACAAATAAATGGGGGGAATTTAAAAATCTCAATAAAGAATATATCCCTAAAGCAGAAATATTCTGGGAAACTGCAAAGGCCTTTTCATTAAGCTTATTTACAATCAGCCAATTTCCTCCCTTAGTATTAATGGCACTCTTTCACCTAATGTAACGTTGAAGGGCACTAGACAAGGATGCCCTCTATCTCCCCTACTATTCAACATAGCATTAGAACCTTTGGCAGTCAGATGCAGAAAAAGAATTAGAAGGGATAGTAATAGGCAAAAGAAAATTTGTTCTTTCATTGTACGCGGATGACATATTATTTTATATGAGTAACACAAAAAAGAATATTCCTCGTCTCCTAGAATTCATATCAGAATATAGTACCTTTTCAGGTTACAAAATTAATTTAAATAAATCAGAAATGTTATGGATTATCCTAAGGAAAGATAGATTTTTAAATAATCCTTTCGCCCTAGCAGATAAGAAATATAAATACTTGGGAATATTTCTATCCTGAAATCCAAAAGAGTGGTACTGTCAGAACTATACCCCAATTTGGGAGATATTCTCTACATCTTTCAAAATGTGGTCAAGACTCCCACTTACCTTGACAGTGAAAATCACTCTAATCAAAATGATCATCTTCCCAAAGCTACTTTTTGTGATGCAAAATATGCCCATTTTTTTGCCTAGCAGAGATATTAAACATTTCAATTTCTCCTGTTCCAGATTTTTATGGGGAAAAGGGAAACCACCTATTTCTATATCTAAACTTTCCCATAGTAAGGAAGACGGCGGCCTTGCACTCCCAAACATAAAATTTTATAACTGGGCCTGTATGTCAAAAATCGCATTAAACTGGCTTACTGAAGCCAATTACAGTACAAATTATGAAGAAGAGGCCATGATTCGACTATAATGCAAGCCTGGATGAAATTTTGTAAAATTTTAGGGGTGGACAATTCCAGTTCCAAATATTTACCAATTAAAGGTAACCCTGATTTAAACCAGTTCTTGAATTATATGTTTTTAAACTTTGGTCTAAGAATGACCTAAAATATATGACAACTAACAAAGTAATTGTAATAGGTCATGCAATTAAGTATAAGTAGCTTTAGTCTGCATTAAGAATTGTGTTTCTGCACTAAGAAGAGGTTTAAATAAACTATGTAAATAATATTTCAATTATCACTCATACAAATAACTTTATTAAAAAAGATAATAGATAATAACAAAAAAGAAAAAAGCGAATCTCATGCATACAAATGGCTTAAGCTCTCATTAAAAATGCTTAAACCAGGAAAAACCCTGAAACTCCCATATTGTACGTTATGACAGCCAGCATTGACTATATATGATTTTAAGAAGGCCCTTACAATCCGAGGGGTAGGATTAAATTAATTTAGTATTTATTATTTTAAGCTAACTGCTAGGCTGAAATATCAGAATATCTTGCAGGGAGACAGGTTTAAACCATGGTAAGCAACATTAAAAAAAACAGAGAGACAGAGATACTCCAGAGGACCCCTGACGCACATTTCACAAAAACGCTTCTTCAGAGGGGGTGGATGAAACTTTGTAAAATTTTAGGGGTGGACAATTCCAGTTCCAAATATTTACCAATTAAAGGTAATCCTGATATTAAACCAGTTCTTGAATTATATGTTTTTAAACGTTGGTCTAAGAATGGCCTAAAATATATCTCTGATCTGATAGAACCTCAGACTAAAACTATTAAAACATTTAATCAACTTTTGGTGGAATTCATGTTAAATAAAAAACATTTTTTTGCTTACCTACAGGTAAGGCATTATACTACTAACTTAGGTATGGGGGAGAATACTACCTGGTTTTTGGGACCGCTGGACTCTATTATAAGCCGTTATCGTATGGGACTTCATTCCATTTCCATAATATACAAAACATTTATAGAACAAGCTGCACTCCCAAGTCTGATACGCTTGGATCAAAAATGGTCTTATGATTTTGAAGATTTAGAGTTTGAAGCATTTAGAAAGAGCATTTCGGCTGCTTCAAGCTATACTAATGCCACTTCATTAAGAGAATCCCATTTTAGGCTTATGAATAGACCTTATTTGATGCCAAGGGCAATGGCTAAATGGTCTAAGAAGGAGGAGGAAGTATGCCGAAGTATAGGGCTCCTGCAGCGGACCTTATACATGTATTTTGGTCCTGCCCAAGACTTCAGAAGTTCTGGCATCAAGTTTTATATTGGATAAATAAATTCTTATCAATCAAACTAATTCTTGATGGTTATCATATTTTTTTCTGGTTACAGAGAGCTCAATTCAGAATAAACCCCTAATTTATACAGCTATTCTTATAGCCAGACAACTGATCTTAAGGAAATGGAAATATAGAAGGCCACCCGGTCTAGCTGATTTTATCCAGAATATGTTATACCAAATAATTATTGATCAACATGATGC
The DNA here is from genome assembly GCF_027579735.1 of Bombina bombina. NCBI lineage: Eukaryota > Metazoa > Chordata > Amphibia > Anura > Bombinatoridae > Bombina > Bombina bombina. The sequence continues at coordinate 483,569,611 of NC_069501.1, read as the reverse complement.
AAAGATTTATATGGAGGGAAAGTTGAGAGCTTTATCTTATAAAATGGGAAAAGGTGATAATGTCACTCCCTTTTTTTACTCAAGAGCAGATCCTCTTACCCTTTCGTTCCTCTCTTCTCTTCTTGCAGCTTATCCAATCAGAATTTTATCCTCTACATTGGAGACAAATAGTATACTAAAAGTATATCTTTTTTTTCTGTTCTATTTTGTTTGGTTCTGTTCTGTTTGGTTTTGTCTTGTTTGTTTTTTGTTCTACTTAAAAACACCCCAACAGTGTATAAGTATAAATCACAGGTATTAGTCCTTCACAGAAATTCCCTTTGAACGGTCTTCTTCTTTTTTTTTTTAACAAATGGTCAATTAAGGATCTATCCGACTAGTTTTGTATTTTGTACTTGATTTACCTGATTTTTGCTGTACCTGTATAATGATTGGAGTATGTCCTTTGCTTACATTTTTTTTGCCTTTTTGAATGACACCCTGCATGGTGTGCTGAAAAAGCAAATGTTTCTTTTTTTTGTTTACCTATACTGTTGGAACATTAATAAAAAAAATAAAAAATAAAACGAAACTCACGTACAACAATAACGCATAAAAAATAGCTAAGTTTAGCTAATTGGGGCATTTTAACATACTGCCTATCTTGCAGAAGTGTCTTGTAAAATTCAGACAGAGCCAGCCTATAATTCTGCTTGCCCCGTGAATGTACACCCAGGGTAAGTTCTATATAGAATAAGATGGGGCATAACTAAGTAAACTGTTAAGCGAACAAAGATGAGATGTCCCGCCACATCTAAAGAGTATATAGTAAGTAATGCTATGGAAACTGCATTATAATTGACCAAAACTTAAAATAATTTAAATACCACAGTATACCAAATGTAGAGGGATATTTTTGAGACTAACAAATTGCAAGACTCACAAATTAGGTTGTAAGCAAATATAATCAAAATGACAGTATGACATTTAAAGGGACACTGAACCCAAATCTTTTCTTTCGTGGTTCATGCAATTTTAAGCAACTTTCTAATTTACTCCTATTATCAATTTTTCTTTGTTCTCTTGCTATCTTTATTTTAAAAAAAGAAGGCATCTAAGCTTTTTTATTAGTTCAGAACTCTGGAAAGCACTTTTTTATTGCTGGATGAAATTATTCACCAATTATCAAGAACAACTCAGGTTGTTCACCAAAAATGGGCCGGCATCTAAACTTACATTCTTGCATTTCAAATAAAGATACCAAGAGAATGAAGAAAATTTGATAATAGGAGTAAATTAGAAAGTTGCTTAAAATGTCATGCTCTATCTGAATCACAAAAGAAAAAAATTGGGTTCAGTGTCCCTTTAAGCTGTTTCTGCTGCAAAATGAATGATTTCCAATGAACACAAGGGTTTAATTTAAGCAAAAGGGTGGCATATATATATATATATATATATATATATAAAACATTCCTATGTGTATTGGGATACTGCGGTAAGACATTTCAAATCTGGTAAAGGTCCAAGGTTTAGGCACCATGACAGTTATTCATGTTGTCACTTCTGCTGCCTTTATTACGATATTCTGTGCCCTTCTTCCTTTTGTTTGCACTGTAGTTATTAGCATATGGGCGGCAGAGCAGCGATCTCATTCAAAGCATCCAGGGCAGATTCACATGGAGTCTCTACTGTCAGATACCCATGGGGTCAGGGACAAACAAAAAACAACAATATAAACCGTCCAACATATTTACATATAAGATAGTTTCATCCTGTGGGATATTTCATCCTGTGTGAGATATTCATTTCCTTATCTGTTATTGCTTCCCATGTGACATAGCAACTTGGTGGTGTTAGAACAATAGCAGAGCATAGGTCCGTCATTGGCGATGTCATGTCGGAATCCAAAATGACTGGTATTGGGAAAGCCCCATCTCTATTCATACTGATTGGTAAGACCTGCTGAGGCTCTGTCAGATGAGTAGGAGACATTCTAGGATGATCAGTTATGCGAAGCTCTCATGTTTCCAGAAGAAGTTCCCCCATAGCTGCTGTTAGGGAGTCGAAAAGTGGTGTGAAAACATCAATAAGGAAAGAAGTAATGTGCTCCATCTTGTTTATCATTAAAGTGAGCACCCTGCTTTGTTAAAAAGCCTAGAGGCTTAACTTTGTTTATATGCCTTCTCAGTAGCCAGGAGTTGGAACGTCCTGATCCTGGAAGTTTCCAGGGCACAATTATTGCCAAGGGAGGTCTGGATGGCTTAAGATTCGGCCACAACTCTTTTATAAATAGATGTCAGACACGGAACTGAGTGATGCAGTGGCCATCTTGGTGAGCCGCCCACCGGAAGTCCCACACCTTGCATTTTTAATTTAATGTTTAATTCTACCAAGGTGTTGAAGGGTATAGGTACAGAGTCTGGATGCACACACATAATTCTTAATAATTTATTCTGTCCCAAAGATTAACTAAATCTTTGAAAGCGTGCAACTTTCATTTATTATTCTAAATTATTATTCTAGTGTTTGGCCTATTCCAGCAGTGCTTTACAGATTTCTCTCCATATAACTAGCATAAAGGGCATACAGGCCAGATGCATATGGCCTGAGATTATTTTTTATTATATACCTGGCATAAAGGTGTTGTTTGGGAAAATGCATCTGATCTAAGGCCTGTTTGGGCTTACAGTTGTGATAAAGTGGTATCTGGGGGCATGCATGTTATCAAGCATGTACTTGGACATGCACCTGACATGATGGGGTTGATGTGGTAAGCATCTGGTCTTCTGTTTGATATGGGAACACAGCTGGGGTTGAGGGGATGTAGGGGCATGTCCAAAAAGTTAGCAGCAGACAAATAAAGTGACAGTATATTCAAGCATCTAATAAAGAATTTTGCACAATCACCACTGTATAAAGGCATAACGTCTCTTTTATTGGGGCATTAATTCCACAAATAAAACAGCAACTTTTCAGACTATAAACAGCCCTTAATCATGAAAATCATAAAATGAGACTTTATGCTATAATACAGTAATGCTGGTGCGAAATTCTTTATTAGATGCTGCTAAATTTGGGGGATTGTGGACATCCCTATGCACTGTGCACACTGGTTATTATGTTTTTATTTGGTGCTGTCCTACTGCTCTTGTGTTTAGTATACTCAGGCAAACAGCTGTGAGGATGTATTTGTATTCAAGGCTGCTGCAGCAACACCATTTCAAATGGCTGTCTCTGACCTCCTACCAGGACGTTAAAAGGCCACAAAATACAGTAAAATTGCATAATTAAAAGGTGCATAATACAAAGATAATCTAATAACACTCACTTTTAAAATAAGCAGTAGATTATCTTCTGACAAATCTATTTATGTCCGTTTGCTGGCCCCATGTATCATGTGACAACCATCATCCAACCACAGACTAGTATAAGTATACCCTGGGAGCTTGTGTACATGCTCAGTAGGAGCTGGTACTTCAGAAAGTGTGAATATAAAAACGACTGTGCAGAATTTGATAATAGAAGCAAATTGAAAAGTTTATTAAAAGTGTATGCTCTTTCAGAATCATTAAAGATATGTTTGTTTGTTTTTAAAAAGACATTGAATGTATTATTCAAAGCATCTTTTTCAGGACACACTGAAATAGATTCTGTCACAATAATCCTAAAGGAACTGGTTAATAAAATATATTTTGTATCCGCAATACTACATACAGTAAGACATTTGAACTACAGTACACAGGATCAACATGTTAAAAACGGTTTCATAAGACTCAAACGAACCCACTTATGTATATTAAATTATTGCTTCCTGTTGTATGGCATTTGATAAGTATTACATCCCACAACCATCATTATACTGGAGTAAAGCCATCAGACACTTCTAAATCAGTGGTAATGTTATCAGACACTGCAAAATACATAGTGCAATTTGTAACAATGTAATAAATAAAATAATGATTACACAGTTGTCACATCACCGTCTATAATGTGCAATATGGTAAGATTTAACTGTGGAAATTTAAAGATACAGAGCCCCAAATATCAACCCATTGCTTACAAAGTGACATTTTTTAAATACTTCTAAATGGGCTCAAAACAAAATCTCCCATTGGACCAATAATTTGTCAATGCAGGTGAGTCGTACACCCCCCCCCCCCCTCTACGATATCCAAAGATATGGTAAGATTTTACTGTGGAAATTTAAAGATACAGACCCCCAAATATCAACCCATTGATTTTTTAAATACTTCTATATGGGTTAAAAACAAAATCTAAACACTAGAGGATAGACAGATTAGGGGTTTAGATAGCACTCACTCTCACTTTCAAAGGTGACATTATAAAACATACATGCTTTATTTAATTAAGTAAAAAAGAAAAGGGGGATAAACCTCCCTAGAAATGGTTAAACTACCCACAACCTTAGAACCAAAAACAACTTTTAAAAGCAAATAAACCGCTAGTCACTCCTCTGTTTCCTGGCCGGGAACTGGAAACACCGGCATCAGGTGGCTAGAGTGACAATGCGGTATTAGACTCTAAAGTTTAAATAACAAACGCGTTTCGGCTCCGTGAGCCTTTGTCAATGTTTCACTTAGAGATTCTAAAATGAATAAGCCGAGGCTGTAGTGTGCGCGGCTTTTTATTTGAACCTTGTACTATTGCTATCCAATCCGGAGGGTGCTACAAAACAACGCCTCATTATCTATCAATGGGCGTTCAGGTATGCTTCCACCCACTGTTAAAAGAATTAGGATTGGATATTAGTTAGGTTCTCTTCTAATGGTCTGCACTATTATTGGTGGATTATATCAGAAAAGTAAAAGTCAATCACGCTCTTTCTCTTGCATTACTTAAAAGATGACATTCATTACCATCCTATAACGGTGAATTGAAGATATATATTATCAATGAAATATCGTTCAATTTGGAAATTAATCCAACACCGGATAAATCTCTTATAAAGTGTTATTATTTATCATTCATGGTAAGACATCAACCTACAAGTAAGATGCATATTAATTAGAATCCGAATTTCAATCCCTATTTGCTTATAGATAACAATTCCTTAGAAGATAGTCTATAGCTCCCCATTATTGTGTTATTCACAGAGTGTATTTCATGGTTGCCATAAATATCGCACTTGTTAAAAAGGATTGTGTTTATATTTATATAAGCTTCTTAGGTTATACATGCACAAAATTCTTATACAAAGCTCCACTATGTATCTTACAATTATAAAATAATATGACTTTGGACAGTGGGTAATTACAGATATATGTGCAGTTTTGAAAAACAAATATAATGATTCTATTGCATCTATATCACTAGCAATCAGAGCATCTGAAGTCAGTGTGTGAGATGGTTAGGTTATAATGTAGGGTGGTGGGTCACATATGACATATAAAGGCCTTTTACTTTCTTTAGCAAAAAGGATTAAACAGGACAAGAAAACGTATTATCGTCTCACTTTGGCCTTGTTTATTTATCATTTACAAAGCCCTTATGTTAGCTTGTCTATGGACTATTTGATATATGCCCCATTCACCGTTACACATCCAATTATTACGGTGGCCAAATTATTCATTATTGGGAACCACGTATCACTCTAAAATAAAGTGATATTAATTGGAAATACAAAACACATACTGACAGACAGCAATAGAGAAAGTAATCACTATTCAGATATATACCCAATAATTGTTAAACTCATTCATGCCATTGGGTATGACAGTGTTCAGATTGAAAACCCATTTGGTTTCCATCTTTAACAGTCTGTTTTCCGTATTCCCCCCTCTTATTCCTGGTTTCAGTTTACAGGAGAGCAAGTAACATCAGTGACAAGCTTATAACTAGTCACTATGACAGGAATGCAAAGAAATCTCCAACTTACAAGGGTTCTATAGGCTGTGGGCATTGTAAAGTATGCCAGCATATGGTAAAAAAACAATCTATAGTGGACAGATTTAATTATACGTGGACCATAAAAGAACACATCAATTGTCAAAGTACCAACGTAATTTACTGCATATCCTGTAGTTGTAATTTATATTACGTTGGCATGACTACACGCAGTCTGGGTAAACGTATAACTGAACATCTGAGCAATATAAGGACAGCCCACAAAGATATTGAAGATAAAAAACAAATAACGAGTGTAGCTAAACACTTTCTTCAATATCATAGTGGGAAAACCAATGCTTTAAAATGCTGGGGATTAGAGAAACTGAAACCAGGAATAAGAGGGGGGAATACGGAAAACAGACTGTTAAAGATGGAAACCAAATGGGTTTTCAATCTGAACACTGTCATACCCAATGGCATGAATGAGTTTAACAATTATTGGGTATATATCTGAATAGTGATTACTTTCTCTATTGCTGTCTGTCAGTATGTGTTTTGTATTTCCAATTAATATCACTTTATTTTAGAGTGATACGTGGTTCCCAATAATGAATAATTTGGCCACCGTAATAATTGGATGTGTAACGGTGAATGGGGCATATATCAAATAGTCCATAGACAAGCTAACATAAGGGCTTTGTAAATGATAAATAAACAAGGCCAAAGTGAGACGATAATACGTTTTCTTGTCCTGTTTAATCCTTTTTGCTAAAGAAAGTAAAAGGCCTTTATATGTCATATGTGACCCACCACCCTACATTATAACTTAACCATCTCACACACTGACTTCAGATGCTCTGATTGCTAGTGATATAGATGCAATAGAATCATTATATTTGTTTTTCAAAACTGCACATATATCTGTAATTACCCACTGTCCAAAGTCATATTATTTTATAATTGTAAGATACATAGTGGAGCTTTGTATAAGAATTTTGTGCATGTATAACCTAAGAAGCTTATATAAATATAAACACAATCCTTTTTAACAAGTGCGATATTTATGGCAACCATGAAATACACTCTGTGAATAACATAATAATGGGGAGCTATAGACTATCTTCTAAGGAATTGTTATCTATAAGCAAATAGGGATTGAAATTCGGATTCTAATTAATATGCATCTTACTTGTAGGTTGATGTCTTACCATGAATGATAAATAATAACACTTTATAAGAGATTTATCCGGTGTTGGATTAATTTCCAAATTGAACGATATTTCATTGATAATATATATCTTCAATTCACCGTTATAGGATGGTAATGAATGTCATCTTTTAAGTAATGCAAGAGAAAGAGCGTGATTGACTTTTACTTTTCTGATATAATCCACCAATAATAGTGCAGACCATTAGAAGAGAACCTAACTAATATCCAATCCTAATTCTTTTAACAGTGGGTGGAAGCATACCTGAACGCCCATTGATAGATAATGAGGCGTTGTTTTGTAGCACCCTCCGGATTGGATAGCAATAGTACAAGGTTCAAATAAAAAGCCGCGCACACTACAGCCTCGGCTTATTCATTTTAGAATCTCTAAGTGAAACATTGACAAAGGCTCACGGAGCCGAAACGCGTTTGTTATTTAAACTTTAGAGTCTAATACAGCATTGTCACTCTAGCCACCTGATGCCGGTGTTTCCAGTTCCCGGCCAGGAAACAGAGGAGTGACTAGCGGTTTATTTGCTTTTAAAAGTTGTTTTTGGTTCTAAGGTTGTGGGTAGTTTAACCATTTCTAGGGAGGTTTATCCCCCTTTTCTTTTTTACTTAATTAAATAAAGCATGTATGTTTTATAATGTCACCTTTGAAAGTGAGAGTGAGTGCTATCTAAACCCCTAATCTGTCTATCCTCTAGTGTTTAAATGTATCTTATTTAAAGGGGTAGCACCGGAATACAAATTTCTTATCTCACTTACCTACAGTGTAGTGCCAGTTTTTTTCTTTTTGTTTTTAAAAACAAAATCTCCCATTGGACCAATAATTTTTCAATGCAGGTGAGTCGTACACACACCCCTCTATGATATCCAAAGATATGGTAAGATTTTACTGTGGAAATTTAAAGATACAGAGCCCCAAATATCAACCCATTGCTTATAAAGTGACATTTTTTAAATACTTTTATATGGGTTAAAAACAAAATCTCCCATTGGACCAATAATTTGTCAATGCAGGTGAGTCGTACACACACCCCTCTATGATATCCAACAAAATGGTAAGATTTTACTGTGGAAATTTAAATATACAGACCCCCAAATATCAACCCACTGCTTACAAAGTGACGTTTTTGAAATACTTCTATATGGGTTCAAAACAAAATCTCCCATTGGACCAATAATTTGTCAATGCAAGTGAGTTATACACCCCCCCACCTCTATGATATCCAATGATATGGTAAGATTTACTGTGGAAATTTAAAGAAACAGAGCCCCAAATATCAACCCATTGCTTATAAACTGACATTTTTTAAATACTTCTATATGGGTTCAAAACAAAATCTCCCATTGGACCAATAATTTGTCAATGCAGGTGAGTCGTACACACACCCCTCTATGATATCCAATGATATGGTAAGATTTTTTTTTGAAAATATTTTTTTATTGAGGATTAAGCAATACAGCAGGTGTCACAACGCAGGTGACTAAAAAATGCACAAATATGCAAACATTATATTGTTGTAATGACATAGTAAATATAGCTGTTGATGGGAATGCAGATCGTATAAATCAGGCATATCAAGCATGAAATAAAATATCAACCGCATAAACCTCATTTTTAATTATTTTGAATAAGAATATAAACCTCATTTTTAAATAGTGTGAACAGACTTTAAACACAGGGGCAAACTAGTACTTCAGTACTATCAATTAACTCAACTTTCTAGGGACTTCATAAAGTCAGTTTAGGAATCATCTCCTATAAGGATTTCAATTTTCACCTAGAGGATGATGAGAAGAGCAGATATTGAACAGATGAACAAAGAGAAATCAGAATAAAACACTAAAGACCAACTATTCAGTTCAGACAATATAATGGGTGTCTTATAGGTTTGAACCGAGTATATCAGTATTAATCAGGTGAGGTTTTAAATACTTTATCAGGTATGGTGAACCGCAGGATCACCAAGAGGAGAAGTGTATCTAGATACGAAACTGGCTTCTCCAGTCCCCGTAGAAGGGGATAACACAAATAGAATTCGCGTCCAAAAGGGGGGGGCGGAGCCTAGTAGTATAAAAACATACTAGGAGAGAAAAAATTAACAACTAACCTAATTAAGTAAGCTGATGGGAGCTCCGGCATAAACAATTAAGGGCTATCAGTTTTGCTCTTGGGAAAATATATACATACATAGTAGGCTTAATTTATAAATGTGTAGATAAATTTGCAAATATACACTGAGCAAGAAACACTGGTTCACTGATGCTATTGAAACTATGATATGTGGCAATATACATACACACGGCTATAACATATGACTTAGCAAGTGGTGGAATACCTATCAGGGCAGGCAGCTCAAGAACTGGCCATATTAAATACAACTATTATATAGAAAACCACATTAAGTTAAGGCAACATAATGCTGAGATTACAATTCTTACAGATATTGAGAGAAATTCTAAAGCTAGAAGGTTGAAATATGCAAGTGAACCTAGGTAGGCTATCCCGGCCGCTGACAGCCCACCCTCCTCTACACAAGATACTAAAACAACCTATAGGTACAGTGAAATGGTAAAGAATCGCTATAAATGAGTTTAGATACAGCTAAACTATATATCAAGAGAGACATCAACAACCCTCATGTGTCAATCCCATGGCATCTACCATATAGTCTATTCATTTAGCTAGGTATAGTATTAAACCACAATTAGTGAAAATATGAACTATAAATTCTATAACAACTGCCATAGACTGAGTGACATTACACATTTGGATCTACTAGCAAATATCTTGCAGCTAAAGTAAAGCCTAAGCTTCAAGCTTATATTTTTCCCTGGGAGGATTACTATTAATAGAACAATTGAGATCTCATTTATCATTGGGTACATTATAGTACTGACTCAGGGGCATGGGCCCTATACCCCCAGGTCAAAAATGAAATGTGCAGTTCCCTAGCATATAATACAAAAATATGACCAGTATAAAAAGAGTAAGGGGCTGGCAAATATGTACATACAATGGAACAGTATAGCTAAGTAAGATAAACAAACATTAGATATTGCCGCAAATAATATAACTTGTAGGTTGAGCATTAAAATATACTTAGAAATATGTAATGAACTATTTGAAAACAAATACATGTAGGGAGACATACAGATGTTATTTTGTGAGATTGAACATAACGATGTAAATATTAGCTAAAAAGATAATAACTATAACCAGTGCGAATAAACACATTTTAAAACTAAAAGAGCCAAAACTATATCAGCTGGTAGAAAGCCCAGTTGTCCATAAAGTCCTCCAGATATGGACGCTAACCTATCCCAACGGTCAGTACAGGCCAGACAACCGCCTCAGGGACTTGACGCTTGTGTGAATAAATATAGTGTCGTTGTCTCACAGTCAAATTGTATGTCTGTCTGTTCTCCTGGCCCCAATTAATAAGCCTGTCGAGTACAATCTTCACGGCCAAACTAGGCTCTATAAACATGATGTTACTCAAACCTCCACCTCTCGTCACTCCGCCAATGTTCACTGCTAATGCCGTCCCGGTATCTCTCAGCCTCATAGTCGCAGCATAAACCGCACCGGAATTTTCATCGCCGTCAGATGGAGATGAGATTGGAATGGCTCCTCGTGATCCTCATTCCACTCCCAACACCCACTGCGCCATATATGTATCATCCACCGATGGTGGAACTAGTAGCTGGCTCTGTGTCTCATATCTGCCCGTACCATCTGCAGGTTCCCTATCCAGCCGCACTTGATGCGCATTAGCGGAGGGTTGAGGGCAGGTGAAGTTGTTAAGTATCCGGGCAAAGTCTCTCTTCAGCTCACTAAACACATTATGAACCGTGGTGCAGAGATCCTCCATGGCCAAGGGTAGGTTTGCCGAGGCACTAGTACTCAATATATAATAGAGGCAAAACTGTCCAGGCAAAAATGTATCACGAGGATAGTAAAAGCAAGATGGCTGCTATCCACTAGCTTCTATTTTGACCAGATCGCAAAACAAGTATGTAGCTCCGCTGTCCCCACAGCTTGAGGTATAGGTTGTATCTATCAGCAGGCCAGTCTCACCAGGGCTTAAGCTCACTTTTAGAGCTTGTTCAGTCCGCTAAATGTCAATTATCAGCATAAAAAGAAAATAATTGTCAGGAGCACTAGAAACATGCGTCCATTATGTTGCTGAGTCGGCTCCGCCCCCCGATATGGTAAGATTTTACTGTGGAAATTTAAAGATACAGGCCCCCAAATATCAACCAACTGCTTACAAAGTGACGTTTTTGAAATAATTCTATATGTGAGAAAACCAAAATCTCCCACTGGACCAATAATTTGTCAATGCAGGTGAGTCATACCCACCCCCCTCTATGATATCCAACAATATGGTAAGATTTTACTGTGGACATTTAAAGATATAGACCCCCAAATATCAACCAACTGCTTACAAAGTGACGCTTTTGAAATAATTCTATATGGGTTAAAACCAAAATCTCCCATTGGACCAATAATTTGTCAATGCAGGTGAGTTATACATACTCCCCTCTATGATATCCAATGATATGGTAAGATTTTACTGTGGAAATTTAAAGATACAGACCCCCAAATATCAGCCCATTGCTTATAAAGAGACATTTTTGAAATAGTTCTATATGGGTTAAAAACAAAATCTCCCATTGGACCAATAATTTGTCAATGCAGGTGAGTTATACACACCCCCCTCTATGATATCCAACGAAATGGTAAGATTTTACTGTGGAAATTTAAAGATACAGACCCCCAAATATCAACCCACTGCTTACAAAGTGACATTTTTGAAATACTTCTATATGGGTTAAAAACAAAATCTCCCATTGGACCAGTGATTTGTCAATGCAGTTGAGTCGTACACACACCCCTCTATGATATCCAACGAAATGGTAAGATTTTACTGTGGAAATTTAAAGATACAGACCCCCAAAAATCAACCCACTGCTTACAAAGTGACGTTTTTGAAATAATTCTATATGTGAGAAAACCAAAATCTCCCATTGGACCAATAATTTGTCAATGCAGGTGAGTCATACCCACCCCCCTCTATGATATCCAACAATATGGTAATATTTTACTGTGGAAATTTAAAGATACAGACCCCCAAATATCAACCCACTGCTTACAAATTGACATTTTTGAAATACTTCTATATGGGTTAAAACCAAAATCTCCCATTGGACCAATAATTTGTCAATGCAGGTGAGTCATACACACCCCCTCTATGATATCCAATGATATGGTAAGATTTTACTGTGGAAATTTAAAGATACAGACCCCAAATTTCAACCCATTGCTTATAAAGTGACAATTTTGAAATACTTCTATATGGGTTAAAAACAAAATCTCCCATTGGACCAATAATTTGTCAATGCAGGTGAGTCATACACCCCCCCTCTAAGATATCCAACGATATGGTAAGATTTTACTGTGGAAATTTAAAGATACAGAGCCCCAAATATCAACCCATTGCTTACAAAGTTACGTTTTTGAAATATTTCTATATGTGAGAAAACCAAAATCTCCCATTGGACCAATAATTTGTCAATGCAGGTGAGTCATACCCACCCCCTCTATTATATCCAACGATATGGTAAGATTTTACTGTGGAAATTTAAAGATACAGACCCCCAAATATCAACCCACTGCTTACAAAGTGACGTTTTTGAAATACTTCTATATGTGAGAAAACCAAAATCTCCCATTGGACCAATAATTTGTCAATGCAGGTGAGTCATACCTACCCACCTCTATGATATCCAACAATATGGTAAGATTTTACTGTGGAAATTTAAAGATACAGACCCCCAAATATCAACCCACTGCTTACAAAGTGACGTTTTTGAAATTTTTCTATATGGGTTAATACCAAAATCTCCCATTGGACCAATAATTTGTCAATGCAGGTGAGTTATACATACCCCCCTCTAAGATATCCAACGATATGGTGAGATTTTACTGTGGAAATTTAAAGATACAGACCCCCAAATATCAACCCATTGCTTATAAAGTGACATTTTTGAAATACTTCTATATGGGTTAAAAACAAAATCTCCCATTGGACCTATAATTTGTCAATGCAGGTGAGTCATACACACCCCCCTATATGATATCCAATGATATGGTAAGATTTTACTGTAAAAATTTAAAGATACAGAGCCCCAAATATCAACCCATTGCTTACAAAGTTACGTTTTTGAAATATTTCTATATGTGAGAAAACCAAAATCTCCCATTGGACCAATAATTTGTCAATGCAGGTGAGTCATACCCACCCCCCTCTTATATATCCAACGTTATGGTTACATTTTACTGTGGAAATTTAAAGATACAGACCCCCAAATATCAACCCACTGCTTACAAAGTGACGTTTTTGAAATAATTCTATACGTGAGAAAACCAAAATCTCCCATTGGACCAATAATTTGTCAATGCAGGAGAGTCATACCCACCCCCCTCTATGATATCCAACAATATGGTAAGATTTTACTGTGGAAATTTAAATATACAGACCCCAAATATCAACCCACTGCTTACAAAGTGATGTTTTTGAAATATTTCTATATGGGTTAAAACCAAAATCTCCCATTGGACCAATAATTTGTCAAGGCAGGTGAGTTATACATACCCCCCTCTATGATATCCAACGATATGGTGAAATTTTACTGTGGAAATTTAAAGATACAGACCCCCAAATATCAACCCATTGCTTATAAAGTGACATTTTTGAAATACTTCTATATGTGAGAAAACCAAAATCTCCCATTGGACCAATAATTTGTCAATGCAGGTGAATCATACCCACCCCCCTCTATGATATCCAACGAAATGGTAAGATTTTACTGTGGAAATGTAAAGATACAGACCCACAAATATCAACCCACTGCTTACAAAGTGACGTTTTTGAAATACTTCTATATGTGAGAAAACCAAAATCTCCCATTGGACCAATAATTTGTCAATGCAGGTGAGTCATACCTACCCCCCTCTATGATATCCAACAATATGGTAAGATTTAACTGTGGAAATTTAAAGATACAGACCCCCAAATATCAACCCACTGCTTATAAATTGACATTTTTGAAATACTTCTATATGGGTTAAAACCAAAATCTCCCATTGGACCAATAATTTGTCAATGCAGGTGAGTCATACACACCCCCTCTATGATATCCAATGATATGGTAAGATTTTACTGTGGAAATTTAAAGATACAGACCCCAAATATCAACCCATTGCTTATAAAGTGACAATTTTGAAATACTTCTATATGGGTTAAAAACAAAATCTCCCATTGGACCAATAATTTGTCAATTCAGGTGAGTCATACACCCCCCCTCTATGATATCCAACGATATGGTAAGATTTTACTGTGGAAATTTAAAGATACAGAGCCCCAAATATCAACCCATTGCTTACAAAGTTACGTTTTTGAAATATTTCTATATGTGAGAAAACCAAAATCTCCCATTGGACCAATAATTTGTCAATGCAGGTGAGTCATACCCACCCCCCTCTATTATATCCAACGATATGGTAAGATTTTACTGTGGAAATTTAAAGATACAGACCCCCAAATATCAACCCACTGCTTACAAAGTGACGTTTTTGAAATACTTCTATATGTGAGAAAACCAAAATCTCCCATTGGACCAATAATTTGTCAATGCAGGTGAGTCATACCTACCCCCCTCTATGATATCCAACAATATGGTAAGATTTTACTGTGGAAATTTAAAGATACAGACCCCCAAATATCAACCCACTGCTTACAAAGTGACGTTTTTGAAATATTTCTATATGGGTTATTACCAAAATCTCCCATTGGACCAATAATTTGTCAATGCAGGTGAGTTATACATACCCCCCTCTATGATATCCAACGATATGGTGAGATTTTACTGTGGAAATTTAAAGATACAGACCCCCAAATATCAACCCATTGCTTATAAAGTGACATTTTTGAAATACTTCTATATGGGTTAAAAACAAAATCTCCCATTGGACCTATAATTTGTCAATGCAGGTGAGTCATACACACCCCCCTCTATGATATACAATGATATGGTAAGATTTTACTGTGGAAATTTAAAGATACAGAGCCCCAAATATCAACCCATTGCTTACAAAGTTACGTTTTTGAAATATTTCTATATGTGAGAAAACCAAAATCTCCCATTGGACCAATAATTTGTCAATGCAGGTGAGTCATACCCACCCCGCTCTTATATATCCAACGTTATGGTTACATTTTACTGTGGAAATTTAAAGATACAGACCCCCAAATATCAACCCACTGCTTACAAAGTGACGTTTTTGAAATAATTCTATACGTGAGAAAACCAAAATCTCCCATTGGACCAATAATTTGTCAATGCAGGAGAGTCATACCCACCCCCCTCTATGATATCCAATAATATGGTAAGATTTTACTGTGGAAATATAAAGATACAGACCCCCAAATATCAACCCACTGCTTACAAAGTGTCGTTTTTTAAATATTTCTAAATGATTTAAAACCAAAATCTCCCATTGGACCAATAATTTGTCAATGCAGGTGAGTTATATATACCCCCCTCTATGATATCCAACGATATGGTGAGATTTTACTGTGGAAATTTAAAGATACAGACCCCCAAATATCAACCCATTGCTTATAAAGTGACGTTTTTGAAATACTTCTATATGGGTTAAAAACAAAATCTCCCATTGGACCAATAATTTGTCAATGCAGGTGAGTCATACACACCCCCCTCTATGATATCCAACGAAATGGTAAGATTTTACTGTGGAAATTTAAAAATACAGACCCCCAAATATCAACCCACTGCTTACAAAGTGACGTTTTTGAAATACTTCTATATGGGTTCAAAACAAAATCTCCCATTGGACCAATAATTTGTCAATGCAGGTGAGTCGTACACCCCCCCCCCCCTCTATGATATCCAATGATATGGTAAGATTTTACTGTGGAAATTTAAAGATACAGACCCCCAAAAATCAACCCACTGCTTACAAAGTGACGTTTTTGAAATAATTCTATATGTGAGAAAACCAAAATCTCCCATTGGACCAATAATTTGTCAATGCAGGTGAGTCATACCCACCCTCCTCTATGATATCCAACAATATGGTAATATTTTACTGTGGAAATTTAAAGATACAGACCCCCAAATATCAACCCACTGCTTACAAATTGACATTTTTGAAATACTTCTATATGGGTTAAAACCAAAATCTCCCATTGGACCAATAATTTGTCAATACAGGTGAGTCATACACACCCCCTCTATGATATCCAATGATATGGTAAGATTTTACTGTGGAAATTTAAAGATACAGACCCCAAATATCAACCCATTGCTTATAAAGTGACAATTTTGAAATACTTCTATATTTGTTAAAAACAAAATCTCCCATTGGACCAATAATTTGTCAATGCAGGTGAGTCATACACCCCCCCTCTATGATATCCAACGATATGGTAAGATTTTACTGTGGAAATTTAAAGATACAGAGCCCCAAATATCAACCCATTGCTTACAAAGTTACGTTTTTGAAATATTTCTATATGTGAGAAAACCAAAATCTCCCATTGGACCAATAATTTGTCAATGCAGGTGAGTCATACCCACCCCCCTCTATTATATCCAACGATATGGTAAGATTTTACTGTGGAAATTTAAAGATACAGACCCCCAAATATCAACCCACTGCTTACAAAGTGACGTTTTTGAAATACTTCTATATGTGAGAAAACCAAAATCTCCCATTGGACCAATAATTTGTCAATGCAGGTGAGTCATACCTACCCCCCTCTATGATATCCAACAATATGGTAAGATTTTACTGTGGAAATTTAAAGATACAGACCCCCAAATATCAACCCACTGCTTACAAAGTGACGTTTTTGAAATTTTTCTATATGGGTTAATACCAAAATCTCCCATTGGACCAATAATTTGTCAATGCAGGTGAGTTATACATACCCCCCTCTATGATATCCAACGATATGGTAAGATTTTACTGTGGAAATTTAAAGATACAGACCCCCAAATATCAACCCATTGCTTATAAAGTGACATTTTTGAAATACTTCTATATGGGTTAAAAACAAAATCTCCCATTGGACCTATAATTTGTCAATGCAGGTGAGTCATACACACCCCCCTCTATGATATCCAATGATATGGTAAGATTTTACTGTGGAAATTTAAAGATACAGAGCCCCAAATATCAACCCATTGCTTACAAAGTTACGTTTTTGAAATATTTCTATATGTGAGAAAACCAAAATCTCCCATTGGACCAATAATTTGTCAATGCAGGTGAGTCATACCCACCCCGCTCTTATATATCCAACGTTATGGTTACATTTTACTGTGGAAATTTAAAGATACAGACCCCCAAATATCAACCCACTGCTTACAAAGTGACGTTTTTGAAATAATTCTATACGTGAGACAACCAAAATCTCCCATTGGACCAATAATTTGTCAATGCAGGAGAGTCATACCCACCCCCCTCTATGATATCCAACAATATGGTAAGATTTTACTGTGGAAATTTAAATATACAGACCCCCAAATATCAACCCACTGCTTACAAAGTGATGTTTTTGAAATATTTCTATATGGGTTAAAACCAAAATCTCCCATTGGACCAATAATTTGTCAAGGCAGGTGAGTTATACATACCCCCCTCTATAATATCCAACGATATGGTGAAATTTTACTGTGGAAATTTAAAGATACAGACCCCCAAATATCAACCCATTGCTTATAAAGTGACATTTTTGAAATACTTCTATATGTGAGAAAACCAAAATCTCCCATTGGACCAATAATTTGTCAATGCAGGTGAATCATACCTACCCCCCTCTATGATATCCAACAATATGGTAAGATTTTACTGTGGAAATTTAAAGATACAGACCCCCAAATATCAACCCACTGCTTACAAAGTGTCGTTTTTTAGATATTTCTAAATGGGTTAAAACCAAAATCTCCCATTGGACCAATAATTTGTCAATGCAGGTGAGTTATACATACCCCCCTCTATGATATCCAATGATATGGTGAGATTTTACTGTGGAAATTTAAAGATACAGACCCCCAAATATCAACCCATTGCTTATAAAGTGACGTTTTTGAAATACTTCTATATGGGTTAAAAACAAAATCTCCCATTGGACCAATAATTTGTCAATGCAGGTGAGTCATACACCCCCCCCTCTATGATATCCAATGATATGGTAAGATTTACTGTGGAAATTTAAAGATACAGAGCCCCAAATATCAACCCATTGCTTACAAAGTTACGTTTTTGAAATATTTCTATATGTGAGAAAACCAAAATCTCCCATTGGACCAATAATTTGTCAATGCAGGTGAGTCATACCCACCCCCCTCTTATATATCCAACGTTATGGTTACATTTTACTGTGGAAATTTAAAGATACAGACCCCCAAATATCAACCCATTGCTTATAAAGTGACATTTTTTAAATACTTCTATATGTGAGAAAACCAAAATCTCCCATTGGACCAATAATTTGTCAATGCAGGTGAGTCATACCCACCCCCCTCTATGATATCCAACGAAATGGTAAGATTTTACTGTGGAAATTTAAAGATACAGACCCCCAAATATCAACCCACTGCTTACAAAGTGACGTTTTTGAAATACTTCTATATGGGTTCAAACCAAAATCTCCCATTGGACCAATAATTTGTCAATGCAGGTGAGTAATACCCACCCCCCTCTATGATATCCAACGAAATGGTAAGATTTTACTGTGGAAATTTAAAGATACAGACCCCCAAATATCAACCCACTACTTACAAAGTGACGTTTTTGAAATAATTCTATATGTGAGAAAACCAAAATCTCCCATTGGACCAATAATTTGTCAATGCAGGTTAGTCGTACACCCCCCCCCCCCCTCTATGATATCAAAAGATATAATAAGATTTTACTGTGGAAATTTAAAGATACAGACCCCCAAACATCAACCCATTGCTTACAAAGTTACGTTTTTGAAATACTTCTATATGGGTTAAAAACAAAATCTCCCATTGGACCAATAATTTGTCAATGCAGGTGAGTCGTACACACCCCCCCCTCTATGATATCCAAATATATAATAAGAGTTTACTGTGGAAAATTAAAGATACAGACCCCCAAATATCAACCCATTGCTTATAAAGTGACATTTTTTAAATACTTCTATATGGGTTAAAAACAAATCTCCCATTGCACATTTAGAGTAAACACAGTTTTATTCAAATTATTTTTATTTAAATTTAAAAAAAATTAATAAACATTACACATTATTAAAAGGTATTCATTTAAATAGATCTGAAATACAAAAATAAACCTAAAGAAAACATGCATCTAATCATATATACATACACTATACAAATTAGTAGGAATAATGTTTCAAATAGACATTTGAACTTTGTTTGTACTATTTTTCTTAAAGTATGGTGACTTTGGAATTTAATTTAATTCATGTCTGTGTTTATTTGCAAATTTGGCATTTCCAAACATATTTTGCCTTTTTAACTGCAATATCGGGTATATTTAGACAACCTTGATGATACCAATTTGAACATGTTGAGCACTGAATCATCAACTCCCTACAGTAAACGATCCTACATATGCAGTACACTGGGAGCACAGCAATGTCTAGGTCAAGTGCTTCTCTTCTACGTTTACTTGGGAAAGGTGTTATGAATTGATCCTGGAAACCTGCTGTAATGTGTGATCTTAACTTGGCTTGGTCAAATGTAAGGCTAGTTGGACTTTTATCAAATGCTAGACTAATTGCAAATGCTATTGCAAATACTCCACAATCATGTGCATTTCCTTGTTTCTGAACATTCTTAACATTTATTTTTCAAATATAAGAATAACCAAAGCGCCAATGATCAAGGCTAGGTCTGAATAGTGTTGTCGTGAGGTTACAATGAATAGCAGATGAATTAAAATATAATTTATTTATTTACATACAAATGACAAATATCGTGGATCCATGTACAATATTTTAAAAGTGCAAATGGCAATGCATCAGTTAAAAATATACAAAATAGTACACAATGTGAAAATTATTGGATTTCAAATAATTCCATTTAAAAATAATTAAAATTAGGATACTGGTTGCAATATTCCTATACGAAACAGTGTATGAACTCTTTGTGTAGATAGATACAAAGTTGAAACAGACTTGTTTCCTGCAACTCTGTAGATAGTAAGTGAATGATATTTGGATGTGTTCCAACACCTTCACTCAGAATCGCCAATTATACTGAATGCTAAAATCCCTACTGCGTTGACTCAGTACGATCAAGTAAATAAGGATTGAATAGAATTAGAAATTAAACTGAGTGCTGACTAAGTGTTTAACATAGAGTGTACAGATGTTAAAATCCCTACTGCATATACTCAGTGAGATCAGATAAAATGAAAGAATCAGGAATTAGACTGAGTGCTATCAGCTAGATTTAGAGTTTGGCGGCCAAAGGGGTGCGTTAGCTATGCGTGCTTTTTTTCCCCCGCACCTTTTAAATACCGCTGGTATTTAGAATTCACAGAATGGCTGGGTTTTCAGTGCGTTAGGCTCCAAAAAGGGAGCGTAGAGCATAATTTCACGCCACTGCAACTCTCGATACCAGCGGTGCTTACGGACGCGGCCAGCTTAAAAAACGTGCTTGTGCACGATTCCCCCATAGAAAACAATGGGGCTGTTTGAGCTGAAAAAAAACCTAACACCTGCAAAAAAGCCGCGTTCAGCTCCTAACGCAGCCCCATTGTTTTCTATGGGGAAACACTTCCTACGTCTGCACCTAACACTCTAACATGTACCCCGAGTCTAAAGACCCCTAACCTTACACTTATTAACCCCTAATCTGCCCCCCCCTGCTATCGCTGACGCCTGCATATTATTATTATTTTTTATTTTTTTTTGGGAACATATTGATGTCTTGAAAAAGGCTCCTGTTGGAGCTGAAACATCGACTATTGAAGAGAAGAGATACAGACATATTAGATAGTGAATACATTACAGCAGATAATCATGTCCTGTCAGACTTTGAATGCACATCAATATTAAAATTCTTCTACATTTTTTAGTTTTTTATGCTTTCAAACCCCCCCATACAGTGATACAGATCTCTCTTGGACCTTTTCTGATGATTAATTGAAGTCAAGGGGGTTAATGTTATATAGGCATAAAAATTACAAAGAAAAACAAATAAACTGCATCTTTTAAAAATTAGCATAAATTGAAGAAACTACCCGTTTCCTAGAAATTGTAAGAGATGCATGAGTCAGGACTGGTTGCTATAATAGCCCATATCACACAGAAGTGAGCAGCTATGATTTACAAACTGAAAACTGCAGAACTTGATATAACAGATAGGTAATTAAATAATCATTTCCCTTAAAATAAAATCTAAATAAAAAGTCCTGAGCAGGTAAAAATATAGACTCCTAACAGATTGTCAGGCAACCCTCTCTGAACATGCAAGTATGGTACAGACCCTGATTTGCAACACACATAACACACAATTTTATACTTTCTTTTAAGGCTTGGTTCTTGTTGCTGTCTTTTATGGTTGTTACTTGGTTCCCCAGCCCCGGCCCCGGCCGCAGGCCACATAGGGGGGGAACCAACTGGTTAACCTTTTCCTTCCAAGAACTGAGGCTGCATACATAGTATAGATCCCTTTTTTCAAGAGTAAAACTATGTCCCTCTAGAGGCCACCCCCAAAACCCCACAAGAGACCTATTAGTTATAAAAGGGCATTATTGTTATTACTGTGCCTCGAACGAATTGTCGTTGTGTACATACATCCAAAACCTGACTGTACGTTATGTTAAGCAGCGCCAGGGATGCCAGATTATTCAGAACTTAAAAAAGCAGGGAAGTGTTAAGATCTAAACATACTCTAATAACTTTTAAACAAACACACTCTTTTATAAGAAAAACACCTAATTGGGGAACAATTAACATATTTGAGCCAACAGTGTTAGAGCATAAATGACAGTGCCAGACTTTCCTCAGTCTGGCTTCGTGAAGTTCCAGCATTGGTCCCTGCTATACTGATTGTTATAGTTCCCATCATCTGAGTGGTGAGACCTGGACACCTGCAAATGTGAATTCTCAGATGTCATACATGTGGTATTATCCAAAGGTGAGACGGATCAGACTTTTCCTTTATTCTCCCCGCCAGACCCTTTCTGCATGCGAGGTGCACCAGACCGCGGTTCAACACGGGTTGAGGTATTGAGCCTCCTAGAGATTTTTAAAGCTATAGCATGGCGTACACTGTCAACTTGCTTTTGCTGGGACAGCGGAACTTCATATTGAGTCGTGTCAGCCTTTTGGTGTATGTGGATCACAGGTGAGCTAGTCATCGCCCGATGCGGATGCACTCGCAGTGTGACCCGCAAAGGTGTTGCTTTACCAGTGTTGATCTCCTTCCTTCTCAGGGTGGAGGAGGCCGCGGGGGCGCCATTTGCCGTGGCCCCATCCCCCCCGCAAGTCACCCTCGCCGCCTCCAGCTTATTCCATGTGTTAGGCTCAGATAGCTGCAATGTTATGAGGTAGTCCCATGGTGCTCTCTGTATTAGGTCTTTAAAGCTGTTTTCTATTTTTTCTAAAATGTCATCTAGACGAGATATGCAGCTAGAATCCTTCTCGGCAGCCATGTTTGTTGCGTAGTGGTGAATGACCGTTAATCTTAGGCTCTCTGCAGTAAAAAAAAATCCTGCTTGTTGTCACTAAACTGTGAGATTGTAAATGTTTTCTCTGTGACCAGTCCTGACTAGAAACCTCGGAAGACCGAGGGGGGTAGCGATGCCTGTCGTGAGCCGCCGCTCCAGACCTTTACTGCCCAATCTTGCGCTCCTGCTTCACAAATACAGCGACTAGTATGAATAGTTATGTTCCATCCACTAGCCCAGTAGTGTAGGTCACTTTGTAAGTCCGTTCACTGTGATAATTATCCTGCACCGGCGGATTTTTGGATATTCAGCAGGAGCACTAAGAAAATGCGACCGTCCACAGTCGCAGTTCGGACACGCCCCCCTGCATATTATTTTTAACCCCTAATCTGCCGCTCCGTACACCCCCGCCACCTACATTATCCCTATGTACCCTTAATCTGCTGCCCTAACATCACCGACCCCTATATTATATTTATTAACCCCTAATCTGCCGCCCCCAACGTCGCCTCCACCTAACTACACTTATTAACCCCTAATCTGCCGAACAGACCTGAGCGCTACTATAATAAATGTATTAACCCCTAATCCGCCTCACTCCCGCCTCAATAACCCTATAATAAATAGTATTAACCCCTAATCTGCCCTCCCTAACATTGCCGACACCTAACTTCAAGTATTAATCCCTAATCGGCCGACAGGAGCTCACCGCTACTCTAATAAATTTATTAACCCCTAAAGCTAAGTCTAACTTTAACCCTAACACCCCCTAAATTAAATATAATTTAAATCTAACAAAATAAATTAACTCTTATTAAATAAATTATTCATATTTAAAGCTAAATACTTACCTGTAAAATAAACCCTAATATAGCTACAATATAAATTATAATTATATTGTAGCTATTTTAGGATTAATATTTATTTTACAGGCAACTTTGTAATTATTTTAACCAGGTACAATAGCTATTAAATAGTTAATAACTATTTAATAGTTACCTAGTTAAAATAATTACAAAATTACCTGTAAAATGAATCCTAACCTAAGTTACAATTAAACCTAACACTACACTATCAATAAATTAATTAAATAAAATACCTACAATTATCTACAATTAAACCTAACACTACACTATCAATAAATAAATTAAATACAATTCCTACAAATAACTACAATGAAATAAACTAACTAAAGTACAAAAAATAAAAAAGAACTAAGTTACAAAAAATAAAAAAATATTTACAAACATTAGAAAAAAATTACAACAATTTTAAACTAATTACACCTACTCTAAGCCCCCTAATAAAATAACAAAGACCCCCAAAATAAAAAAATTCCCTACCCTATTCTAAATTACAAAAGTTCAAAGCTCTTTTACCTTACCAGCCCTTAAAAGGGCCCTTTGCGGGGCATGCCCCAAAGAATTCAGCTCTTTTGCCTGTAAAAAAAAAACATACAATACCCCCCCCCAACATTACAACCCACCACCCACATACCCCTAATCTAACCCAAACCCCCCTTAAATAAACCTAACACTAAGCCCCTGAAGATCTTCCTACCTTGTCTTCACCATGCCAGGTATCACCGATCGTTCCAGGCTCCGAAATCTTCATCCAAGCCCAAGCGGGGGCTAGACATCCATCATCCGGCTGAAGTCTTCTATCAAGCGACGGCTGAAGAGGTCCAGAAGAGGCTCCAAAGTCTTCATCCTATCCGGGCAGAAGAGTAGATCCGGACCGGCAACCATCTTCTTCCAAGCGGCATCTTCTATCTTCATCCGATGACGACCGGCTCCATCTTGAAGACCTCCACCGCGGATCCATCCTCTTCTTCCGACGACTTCCCGACGAATGACGGTTCCTTTAAGGGACGTCATCCAAGATGGCGTCCCTCGAATTCCGATTGGCTGATAGGATTCTATCAGCCAATCGGAATTAAGGTAGGAAAATTCTGATTGGCTGATGGAATCAGCCAATCAGAATCAAGTTCAATCCGATTGGCTGATCCAATCAGCCAATCAGATTGAGCTCACATTCTATTGGCTGTTCCGATCAGCCAATAGAATGCAAGCTCAATCTGATTGGCTGATCGGATCAGCCAATTGGATTGAACTTGATTCTGATTGGCTGATTCCATCAGCCAATCAGAATTTTCCTACCTTAATTCCGATTGGCTGATAGAATCCTATCAGCCAATCGGAATTCGAGGGACGCCATCTTGGATGACGTCCCTTAAAGGAACCTTCATTCTTCAGTTGGACGTCGGAAGAAGAGGATCGGTCCGCGCTGGAGGTCTTCAAGATGGAGCCGTTCCTCATCGGATGAAGATAGAAGATGCCGCTTGGATCAAGATGGTTGCCGGTCCGGATGTCCTCTTCTGCCCGGATAGGATGAAGATTTCTTCCCGAAGATGGACTTCTTCATTTGCCGGTTGGATCCAGACTTCATCCGGAGGATGGACATCACTCTTCAGCCCCCGCTTGGGCTTGGAGGAAGATTTCGGAGGCTCTTCTGGACAGATCGGGACCCGGTGTGGTGAAGACAAGGTAGGGAGATCTTCAGGGGCTTAGTGTTAGGTTTATTTAAGGGGGGGTTTGGGTTAGATTAGGGGTATGTGGGTGGTGGGTTGTAATGTTGGGGGGGGTATTGTATGTTTTTTTTTTACAGGCAAAAGAGCTGAATTATTTGGGGCATGCCCCGAAAAGGGCCCTTTTCAGGGCTGGTAAGGTAAAAGAGCTTTTCGATTTTTATTTTAGAATAGGGTAGGGCATTTTTTTTATTTTGGGGGGCTTTGTTATTTTATTAGGGGGCTTAGAGTAGCTGTAATTAGTTTAAAATTGTAATATTTTTCTAATGTTTGTAAATATTTTTTTATTTTTTGTAACTTAGTTCTTTTTTATTTTTTGTACTTTAGTTAGTTTATTTCATTGTATTTATTTGTAGGTATTTTATTTAATTTATTTATTCATAGTGTAGTGTTAGGTTTAATTGTAGGTAATTGTAGGTATTGTATTTAATTAATTTATTGATAGTGTAGTGTTAGGTTTAATTGTAGATAATTGTAGGTATTGTATTTAATTAATTTAATGATAGTGTAGTATTAGGTTTAATTGTAACTTAGGTTAGGATTTATTTTACAGGTAATTTTGTAATTATTTTAACTATTTTAGCTATTTAATAGTTATTAACTATTTAATAGCTATTGTACCTGTTTAAAATAATTACAAAGTTGCCTGTAAAATAAATATTAATCCTAAAATAGGTACAATATAATTATAATTTATATTGTAGCTATATTAGGATTTATTTTAGAGGTAAGTATTTAGCTTTAAATAGAAATAATTTATATAATAAGAGTTAATTTATTTCGTTAGATTTAAATTATATTTAACTTAGGGGGGTGTTAGTGTTAGGGTTAGACTTAGCTTTAGGGGTTAATCCATTTATTAGAGTAGCGGTGAGCTCCGGTCAGCAGATTAGGGGTTAATACTTGAAGTTAGCTGTCGGCGATGTTAGGGAGGGCAGATTAGGGGTTAATACTATTTATTATAGGGTTATTGAGGCGGGAGTGAGGCGGATTAGGGGTTAATACATTTATTATACTAGCAGTGAGCTCCGGTCGGCAGATTAGGGATTAATTATTGTAGGTAGCTGGCGGCGACGTTGTGGGGGGCAGATTAGGGGTTAATAAATATAATATAGGGGTCGGCGGTGTTAGGGGCAGCAGATTAGGGGTACATAGGGATAATGTAAGTGGCGGCGGTGTACGGAGCGGCAGATTAGGGGTTAAAAAATTTAAATATAGTGGCGGCGATGTGGGGGGACCTCGGTTTAGGGGTGCATAGGTAGTTTATGGGTTTTAGTGTACTTTAGAGCACAGTAGCTAAGAGTTTTATGAACCGGCGTTAGCCCAGAAAGCTCTTAACTACTGACTTTTTTCTGCGGCTGGAGTTTTGTCGTTAGATTTCTAACGCTCACTTCAGCCACGACTCTAAATACCAGCGTTAGAAAGATCCCATTGAAAAGATAGGATACGCAAATGGCGTAGGGGGATCTGCGGTATGGAAAAGTCGCGGCTGGAGCGTTAGACCCTTTAATGACTGGCTCCAAATACCAGAGGGTGGTAAAAACCAGCATTAGGAGCCTCTAACGCTGGTTTTGACGGCTATCGCCCAACTCTAAATCTAGCCGTAAGTGTTTAACATAGACAACTCAAAAAGGTGTACCAGTGTGCAGATGTCAATCTGCAGTGTAAAGGAAGCGTGTAGGTGTGTATAATATCATAGGGTTATGTAAATAAAAATGAAAGAATCGGGAATTAGACTGAGTGCTAACTATGTATTTAACATAGACAACTCAAAAAGGTGTACCAGCGTGCAGATGTCGATCTGCAGTGTATACGAAACGTGTAGGTGTGTATAATATCGTAGGGTTATGTAAATAGTGTGTATAGTATCGTAGAAAAATATTAATGGGGTCAATAATTAGTTGAGGGTAATCCTAACTATTGAAAAAAAAAAACCCACATGAGAATACAAACCCCATATTAAATAAGAAACAATAGGTCTGAATAGATTTTTTCGGAAGGATCTGTCATATGAAAATGTAAAATATGCTAACTGATGCAATACAGTGTAAAAGATAAAGACATATGTTTTAAGGCCATCAGAGGTCATTTCATACAAAGGGTAATAAAGATCTTACATCTGATCTTGCACATAGGACATCTTACATAGAATGAATGTAATGTTTTAGCAGAATATTATTAAAACAAATAGCCGACAAAACCGGAAGTAGTATGTTAAACACTTCCGGTTCACAATTACACCGGCTAACGATCCGGTATAAAAGACCACAACAAACACCAAATACCAGTCTTGATAAAGGTCTTGGATAAGACCGAAACGCGTCGACTGGTGAGTACTATTCCTATTTTTATTTAAAGATATAAACACTCTGCACTATTGTATATTTTTTTCTTTACAATAGGAAGATTTCGGGACGTTCATCTAGCAGGAAGATAGCCCACAACACTATCGTCTTTCAGGAGCTGGCACCCATACTTCTCCAGGCGATTTAATAACCTCAGGAAACTTTACACATAGAAATAACTGAACTAACATTGCTCATATCCAACAGGAACTTATTACTTATTGTTTGATCATTATTTGATCTTTTTGTTTCCATCACCCACTTGCACACCATAAGATTATTTGTTTTGTTACCCTATTTTTGGTATTTTCTACTTTTTTTACACACCAAGAGGATTTTCTACACACCAGAGGATTATTTAATTTGCGATTTTTTACATTTGGATTTTTCATCACACTTATTTATTTTTTTGTCCTAGCACTTCACTTGATCACATCTTCCACATTTATTTGACCCCATTAATATTATTCTACGATACAATACACAATATTTACATAACCCTACGATATTAAACAAACCTACACGTTTCTTATACACTGCAGATCGACATCTGCACGCTGGTACACCTTTTTGAGTTGTCTATGTTAAACACATAGGCCTAGATTTGGAGTTCGGCGGTAGCCGTCAAAACCAGCGTTAGAGGCTCCTAACGCTGGTTTTGGCCGCCCGCTGGTATTTGGAGTCAGTGATTAAAGGGTCTAACGCTCACTTTTCAGCCGCGACTTTTCCATACCGCAGATCCCCCTACGCCATTTGCGTAGCCTATCTTTTCAATGGGATCTTTCTAACGCTGGTATTTAGAGTCGTTTCTGAAGTCAGCGTTAGAGCTCTAACGACAAAATTCCAGCCGCCTGAAAATAGCAGGAGTTAAGAGCTTTCTGGCTAACGCCGGTTTATAAAGCTCTTAACTACTGTACCCTAAAGTACACTAACACCCATAAACTACCTATGTACCCCTAAACCGAGGCCCCCCCACATCGCCGACACTCGATTAAAATTTTTAACCCCTAATCTGCCGACCGCCACCTACGTTATATTTATGTACCCCTAATCTGCTGCCCCTAACCCCGCCGACCCCTGTATTATATTTATTAACCCCTAACCTGCCCCCCACAACGTCGCCGACACCTGCCTACACTTATTAACCCCTAATCTGCCGAGCGGACCTGAGCGCTACTATAATAAAGTTATTAACCCCTAACCCGCCTCACTAACCCTATCATAAATAGTATTAACCCCTAATCTGCCCTCCCTAACATCGCCGACACCTAACTTCAATTATTAACCCCTAATCTGCCGACCGGAGCTCACCGCTATTCTAATAAATGGATTAACCCCTAAAGCTAAGTCTAACCCTAATACTAACACCCCCCTAAGTTAAATATAATTTACATCTAACGAAATAAATTAACTCTTATTAAATAACTTATTCATATTTAAAGCTAAATACTTACCTGTAAAATAAATCCTAATATAGCTACAATATAAATTATAATTATATTATAGCTATTTTAGGATTAATATTTATTTTACAGGCAACTTTGTAATTATTTTAACCAGGTACAATAGCTATTAAATAGTTAAGAACTATTTAATAGTTACCTAGTTAAAATAATAACAAATTTACCTGTAAAATAAATCCTAACCTAAGTTATAATTAAACCTAACACTACCCTATCAATAAAATAATTAAATAAACTACCTACAATTACCTACAATTAACCTAACACTACACTATCAATAAATTAATTAAACACAATTCCTACAAATAAATACAATTAAATAAACTAGCTAAAGTACAAAAAATAAAAAAGAACTAAGTTACAGAAAATAAAAAAATATTTACAAACATAAGAAAAATATTACAACAATTTTAAACTAATTACACCTACTCTAAGCCCCCTAATAAAATAACAAAGCCCCCCAAAATAAAAAATTCCCTACCCTATTCTAAATTAAAAAAGTTACAAGCTCTTTTACCTTACCAGCCCTGAACAGGGCCCTTTGCGGGGCATGCCCCAAGAATTTCAGCTCTTTTGCCTGTAAAAAAAAACATACAATACCCCCCCCCCCAACATTACAACCCACCACCCACATACCCCTAATCTAACCCAAACCCCCCTTAAATAAACCTAACACTAATCCCCTGAAGATCTTCCTACCTTGTCTTCACCATCCAGGTATCACCGATCCGTCCTGGCTCCAAGATCTTCATCCAACCCAAGCGGGGGTTGGCGATCCATAATCCGGTCCAGAAGAGGCTCCAAAGTCTTCCTCCTATCCGGCAAGAAGAGGACATCCGGACCGGCAAACATCTTCTCCAAGCGGCATCTTCGATCTTCTTCCATCCGGAGCGAAGCGGCAGGATCCTGAAGACCTCCAGCGCGGAACATCCATCCGGACCGACGACTGAACGACGAATGACTGTTCCTTTAAGGGACGTCATCCAAGATGGCGTCCCTCGAATTCCGATTGGCTGATAGGATTCTATCAGCCAATCGGAATTAAGGTAGGAATTTTCTGATTGGCTGATGGAATCAGCCAATCAGAATCTAGTTCAATCCGATTGGCCGATCCAATCAGCCAATCAGATTGAGCTCGCATTCTATTGGCTGATCGGAACAGCCAATAGAATGCGAGCTCAATCTGATTGGCTGATTGGATCAGCCAATCGGATTGAACTTGATTCTGATTGGCTGATTCCATCAGCCAATCAGAAAATTCCTACCTTAATTCCGATTGGCTG
This sequence comes from Bombina bombina, assembly GCF_027579735.1. Taxonomy (NCBI): domain Eukaryota; kingdom Metazoa; phylum Chordata; class Amphibia; order Anura; family Bombinatoridae; genus Bombina; species Bombina bombina. The sequence goes on along the minus strand of NC_069501.1, from coordinate 483,539,128 downwards.
ATAGAATCCTATCAGCCAATCGGAATTCGAGGGACGCCATCTTGGATGACGTCCCTTAAAGGAACAGTCATTCGTCGTTCAGTCGTCGGTCCGGATGGATGTTCCGCGCTGGAGGTCTTCAGGATCCTGCCGCTTCGCTCCGGATGGAAGAAGATCGAAGATGCCGCTTGGAGAAGATGTTTGCCGGTCCGGATGTCCTCTTCTTGCCGGATAGGAGGAAGACTTTGGAGCCTCTTCTGGACCGGATTATGGATCGCCAACCCCCGCTTGGGTTGGATGAAGATCTTGGAGCCAGGACGGATCGGTGATACCTGGATGGTGAAGACAAGGTAGGAAGATCTTCAGGGGATTAGTGTTAGGTTTATTTAAGGGGGGTTTGGGTTAGATTAGGGGTATGTGGGTGGTGGGTTGTAATGTTGGGGGGGGGGGTATTGTATGTTTTTTTTTACAGGCAAAAGAGCTGAAATTCTTGGGGCATGCCCCGCAAAGGGCCCTGTTCAGGGCTGGTAAGGTAAAAGAGCTTGTAACTTTTTTAATTTAGAATAGGGTAGGGAATTTTTTATTTTGGGGGGCTTTGTTATTTTATTAGGGGGCTTAGAGTAGGTGTAATTAGTTTAAAATTGTTGTAATATTTTTCTTATGTTTGTAAATATTTTTTTATTTTCTGTAACTTAGTTCTTTTTTATTTTTTGTACTTTAGCTAGTTTATTTAATTGTATTTATTTGTAGGAATTGTGTTTAATTAATTTATTGATAGTGTAGTGTTAGGTTAATTGTAGGTAATTGTAGGTAGTTTATTTAATTATTTTATTGATAGGGTAGTGTTAGGTTGAATTATAACTTAGGTTAGGATTTATTTTACAGGTAAATTTGTTATTATTTTAACTAGGTAACTATTAAATAGTTCTTAACTATTTAATAGCTATTGTACCTGGTTAAAATAATTACAAAGTTGCCTGTAAAATAAATATTAATCCTAAAATAGCTATAATATAATTATAATTTATATTGTAGCTATATTAGGATTTATTTTACAGGTAAGTATTTAGCTTTAAATAGGAATAAGTTATTTAATAAGAGTTAATTTATTTCGTTAGATAAATATTATATTTAACTTAGGGGGGTGTTAGTGTTAGGGTTAGACTTAGCTTTAGGGGTTAATCCATTTATTAGAATAGCGGTGAGCTCCGATCGGAAGATTAGGGGTTAATAATTGAAGTTAGGTGTCGGCGATGTTAGGGAGGGCAGATTAGGGGTTAATACTATTTATGATAGGGTTAGTGAGGCGGGTTAGGGGTTAATAACTTTATTATAGTAGCGCTCAGGTCCGCTCGGCAGATTAGGGGTTAATAAGTGTAGGCAGGTGTCGGCGACGTTGTGGGGGGCAGGTTAGGGGTTAATAAATATAATATAGGGGTCGGCGGTGTTAGGGGTAGCAGATTAGGGGTACATAGGGATAACGTAGGTTGCGCCGGTTTACGGAGCGGCAGATTAGGGGTTAAAAAAAATATGCAGGGGTCAGCGATAGCGGGGGCGGCAGATTAGGGGTTAATAAGTGTAAGGTTAGGGGTGTTTAGACTCGGGGTACATGTTAGAGTGTTAGGTGCAGACGTAGGAAGTGTTTCCCCATAGGAAACAATGGGGCTGCGTTAGGAGCTGAACGCTGCTTTTTTGCAGGTGTTAGGTTTTTTTACAGCTCAAACAGCCCCATTGTTTCCTATGGGAGAATCGTGCACGAGCACGTTTTTGAGGCCGGCCGCGTCCGTAAGCAACTCTGGTATCGAGAGTTGCATTTGTGGTAAAAATGCTCTACGCTCCTTTTTTGGAGCCTAACGCAGCATTTGTTTGAACTCTCGATACCAGAGTTAATTTTATGGTGCGGCCAGAAAAAAGCCCGCGGAGCGTTAACAGACCTTTTACCGCCGAACTCCAAATCTAGGCCATAGTTAGCACTCAGTCTAATTCCTGATTCTTTCATTTTTATTTACATAACCCTACGATATTATACACACCTACATGCTTCCTTTACACTGCAGATTGAAATCGGCAAGCTGGTACACCTTTTTGAGTTGTCTATGTTAAACACATAGTTAGCACTCAGTCTAATTCCTGATTCTTTCATTTTTTTCTGATCTCACTGAGTATATGCAATTGGGATTTTAACATCTGTACACTCTTTTGATATGTCTATGTTAAACACTTAGTCAGCACTCAGTTTAATTTCTAATTCTATTCAATCCTTATTTACTTGATCGTACTGAGTCAACGCAGTAGGGATTTTAGCATTCAGTATAATTGGCGATTCTGAGTGAAGGTGTTGGAACACATCCAAATATCATTCACTTACTATCTACAGAGTCGCAGGAAACAAGTCTGTTTCAACTTTGTATCTATCTACACGAAGAGTTCATACACTGTTTCGTATAGGAATATTGCAACCAGTATCCTAATTTTAATTATTTTTAAATGGAATTATTTGAAATGCAATAATTTTCACATTGTGTACTATGTTGTATATTTTTAACTGATGCATTGCCATTTGCACTTTTAAAATATTGTACATGGATCCACGGTATTTGTCATTTGTATGTAAATAAATAAATTATATTTTAATTCATCTGCTATTCATTGTAACCTCACGACAACACTATTCAGACCTAGCCTTGATCATTGGCGCTTTGGTTATTCTTATATTTGAAAAATAAATGTTAAGAATGTTCAGAAACAAGGAAATGCACATGATTGTGGAGTATTTGCAATAGCATTTGCAATTAGTCTAGCATTTGATAAAAGTCCAACTAGCCTTACATTTGACCAAGCCAAGTTAAGATCACACATTACAGCAGGTTTCCAGGATCAATTCATAACACCTTTCCCAAGTAAACGTAGAAGAGAAGCACTTGACCTAGACATTGCTGTGCTCCCAGTGTACTGCATATGTAGGATCGTTTACTGTAGGGAGTTGATGGTTCAGTGCTCAACATGTTCAAATTGGTATCATCAAGGTTGTCTAAATATACCCGATATTGCAGTTAAAAAGGCAAAATATGTTTGGAAATGCCAAATTTGCAAATAAACACAGACATGAATTAAATTAAATTCCAAAGTCATCATACTTTAAGAAAAATAGTACAAACAAAGTTCAAATGTCTATTTGAAACATTATTCCTACTAATTTGTATAGTGTATGTATATATGATTAGATGCATGTTTTTTAGGTTTATTTTTGTATTTCAGATCTATTTAAATTAATACCTTTTAATAATGTGTAATGTTTATTAATTTATTTTTAAATTTAAATAAAAATAATTTGAATAAAAACTGTGTTTACTCTAAATGTGCAATGGGAGAATTTGTTTTTAACCCATATAGAAGTATTTTAAAAAGTTACTTTATAAGCAATGGGTTGATATTTGTGTGTCTGTATCTTTAAATTTCCACAGTAAACTCTTATTATATATTTGGATATCATAGAGGGGGGTGTATATGACTCACCTGCATTGACAAATTATTGGTCCAATGGGAGATTTTGTTTTTAACCCATATAGAAGTATTTCAAAAAACGTCACTTTGTAAGCAATAGGTTTATGTTTGGGGGTCTGTATCTTTAAATTTCCACAGTAAAATCTTACCATATCATTGGATATCATAGAGAGGGGTGTATACGACTCACCTGCATTGACAAATTATTGATCCAATGGGAGATTTTGTTTTTAACCCATATAGAAGTGTTTCAAAAACATCACCTTGTAAGCAATGGGTTTATGTTTGGGGGTCTGTATCTTTATATTTCCACAGTAAAATCTTACCATATCGTTAGATATAATAGACGGGGGTGTGTACGACTCACTTGCATTGACAAATTATTGGTCCAATGGGAGATTTTGTTTTTAACCCATATAGAAGTATTTAAAAAAACTTAACTTTGTAAGCAATGGGTTGATGTTTGGGGGACTGTATCTTTAAATTTCCACGCTAAAATCTTATTATATCTTTTGATATCATAGAGGGGGGGGGGTATACAACTCACCTGCATTGACAAATTATTGGTCCAATGGGAGAATTTGGTTTTCTCACATAAAGAATTATCTCAAAAAAGTCACTTTGTAAGCAGTGGGTTGATATTTGGGGCTCTGTATCTTTAAATTTCCACAGTAAAATCTTACCATATCGTTGGATATCATAGAGGGGGGTGTGTACGACTCACCTGCATTGAGAAATTATTGGTCCAATGGGAGATTTTGGTTTTAATCCATATAGAAGTATTTCAAAAACGTCACTTTGTAAGCAGTGGGTTAATATTTGGGGGTCTGTATCTTTAAATTTCCACAGTAAAATCTTAACATATCGTTGGATATCATAGAGAGGGGTGTGTACGACTCAACTGCATTGACAAATTATTGGTCCAATGGGAGATTTTGTTTTGAACCCATATAGAAGTATTTCAAAAACGTCACTTTATAAGCAATGGGTTGATATTTGGGGCTCTGTTTCTTTAAATTTCAACAGTAAAATCTTACCATTTTGTTGGCTATCATAGAGGGGGGTGTGTACGACTCACCTGAATTGAAAAATGATTTGTCCAATGGGAGATTTTGTTTTAAACCCATATAGAAGTATTTAAAAGATGTCACTTTATAAGCAATGGGTTGATATTTGGGGCTCTGTTTCTTTAAATTTCCAGAGTAAAATCTCACCATATCGTTGGATATCATAGAGGGGGGAATGTATAACTCACCTGCATTGACAAATTATTGGTCCAATGGGAGATTTTGGTTTTAACCCAAATAGAAGTATTTCAAAAACGTCACTTTGTAAGCAGTGGGTTGATATTTGGGGGTCTGTATCTTTAAATTTCCACAGTAAAATCTTACCATATTGTTGGATATCATAGAGGGGGTGGGTATGACTCATCTGCATTGACAAATTATTGGTCCAATGAGAGATTTTGGTTTTCTCACATATAGAAGTATTTAAAAAACGTAACTTTGTAAGCAATGGGTTGATATTTGGGGCTCTGTATCTTTAAATTTCCACAGTAAAATCTTACCATATCGTTGGATATCATAGAGGGGTGTGTGTACGACTCACCTGCATTGACAAATTATTGGTCCAATGGGAGATTTCGTTTTTCTCACATATAGAATTATTTAAAAAACGTCACTTTGTAAGCAGTGGGTTGATATTTGGGGGTCTGTATCTTTAAATTTCCACAGTAAAATCTTACCATTTCTTTGAATATCATAGAGGGGTGTGTGTACAACTCACCTGCATTGACAAATTATTGGTCCAATGGGAGATTTTGTTTTTAACCCATATAGAAGTATTTGAAAAATGTCACTTTAAAAGCAATTGGTTGATATTTGGGGCTCTGTTTCTTTAAATTTCCACAGTAAAATCTTACCATATCGTTGGATATCATAGAGGGGGGTGTGTACGACTCACCTGCATTGACAAATTATTGGTCCAATGGGAGATTTTGTTTTTCTCACATATAGAAGTATTTCAAAAACGTCACTTTGTAAGTAGTGGGTTGATATTTGGGGGTCTGTATCTTTAAATTTCCACTGTAAAATCTTACCATTACGTTGGATATCATAGAGGGGGTGTGTACGACTCACCTGCATTGACAAATTATTGGTACAATAGGAGATTTTGTTTTTAACCCATATAGAAGTATTTAAAAAATGTCACTTTATAAGCAATGGGTTGATATTTGGGGCTCTGTTTCTTTAAATTTCAACAGTAAAATCTTACCATATCTTTGGATATCATAAAGGGGGGGGGGGTGTATAACTCACCTGCATTGACAAATTATTGGTCCAATGGAAGATTTTGGTTTTAACCCATATAGAAGTATTTCAAAAACATCACTTTTTAAGCAGTGGGTTGATATTTGGGGGTCTGTATCTTTAAATTTCCACAGTAAAATCTTACCATTTCGTTGGATATCATAGAGGGGGGTTTGTAAGACTCACCTGCATTGAGAAATTATTGGTCCAATGGGAGATTTTGTTTTTAACCCATATAGAAGTACTTGAAAAATGTCACTTTATAAGCAATGAGTTGATATTTGGGGCTCTGTATCTTTAAATTTCCACAGTAAAATCTTACCATATCGTTGGATATCATAGGGGGGGGGGGGGGGTGTACGACTCACCTGCATTGACAAATTATTGGTCCAATGGGAGATTTTGTTTTGAACCCATTTAGAAGTATTTCAAAAACGTCACTTTGTAAGCAATGGGTTGATATTTGGGGCTCTGTATCTTTAAATTTCCACAGTTAAATCTTACCATATTATATTATTGCACATTATAGAGGGTGATGTATGTGTGACAACTGTGTAATCATTATTTTATTTATTACATTGTTACAAATTGCACTATGTATTTTGCAGTGTCTGATAACATTACCACTGATTTAGAAGTGTCTGATGGCTTTACTCCAGTCATCATTATTGGACCCACTTTTGTCTATGATAAAATTATTTTGTAATAAAAAAAGAATTTAAAATCTAAAGCTAAGCACCATTAATTACAAATGTATAATGGACACACAGCGACGCAACACAATCCAAATCCCACATGTACAAAATCGATATAAATATCCTAGACGGAAACAGCATTGCCATTAAACGACAATTCATACTAACTGCAATTATGTATTTGTCATTTCAGTATTAAGCATATGGGCTAAAAACCTTAACCCGAGTATCTAAAAACCCATCCAGTTTGACAGCAACATGATTTACATAACATTACTAGTATAGTATCTTCCGTACTGCTAAATCCCGTTGTCTTCTCGCGTGAGTAAGATATAGTTTCGAAAGTCTCTTTCTAATGACGTAATTGTGAAAGTCTTGTATTTTTTTTTCTTTCCAATTTGAAACATGGCGGCCCCCTTGTCGAAGCAGCTTGAGAGTTTATTAAATCCCTTACCGAGTTTCCATGACCCTGAGGATGATCAAGATGAAGGTAAATGTTAGACGGGGTGAAATCATAGGGAACTAAGGAAAACCATGATGGTCATATAAGATATCTTTGGAAACTAAAAGTTCTGAATGCCATGGCTAATACACGTGTGTAATACATTATATGTTTACTATGTCCTGTTAATGTTATGTACTCTTTCTCATGGTGATATAACAGTATTTTGCCACTATATATATATATATATATATATATATATATATATATATATATATATATAATCAACTGAAGAACTTTGCATCCCCCATCAACTGAATGTTACTCTGCTACACTTGGAGACCAATTTGAGGAGTTAGTTGCCTTGTGTGTGTATAATATATATATATATATATATATATATATATATATATATATATATATATATATATATATATATATTATTCCAGTCAGTATCAGTAATTGTGTGTCAAACATGTGAAATAAGTGCTTTCCATAGCTTGTCTTTATTAAAAGGGTACTTTTTTGATATAACTGATAAATATCTAGTTCATGTGTTGAAGTGATTGTAAACTTCAAGGAATTAAAGCCCAGTATAAAATAATAATCTAAGAAACAGGGGCACTTTAATTCATTACATTTTACAAAGACGCTTATTTTTTTAAAATACTTATGTATGCGTTAACGTAAACATAACACTGATCTTCCGCCTGCATCTGCTGCTTTCATTAGCATATCAATTACGATTCCGGCTTCATCCAATCGTTGCTTTTCCCCACGAGCTGGATGCCAAAGGGGGGGCACAACTATTGGAGGAAGCCGGAGTCATCAATCTGCTAATGAAAGTAGCAAGTGGAGGATCAGCGTTAATCTTTACAATAACGCTCAGGTAAGTATTTTTAAAAATAAGCATAATTTTAAATTTTAATGAATGAAAGTGCTCCTGATTTTAAGATTATTATTTGATACTGGGCTTTAATTCGTTTAAGTTTACAATCACTTTAATAACTGAGGAGAAAAATGTCATTTTTGAAAAGTTCTTAAACTGGCGTTACTATCAATTTACTTGGATTATAAAACATTGATCAAAGAGAATCTGTAAAGGTTGAACTAGATGGACTGTTGTCTTCTTGCAGACTTATTGACTATGTATGCTACAGTGTTATTTACATTATTGGAAATCTAGACAGCATATTAGAACCAAAATGTTCATATACCCATATAATGTATAGCCTTGAAGGGTTAGTGAATTCAGACTAAAATTTCAAGATTCCTTTAGAGCATGCAATTTTAAATAACTTCACAATTTACTTATATGATCTAATTTACTTAGTTTTTTAAAAAAATTCTTTGTTGAAAAGCATATCTAGGTAGGCTCTGGACCAAGGCGCTACTGTGAGCTAGCTTCTAAATGGTGGCTTTACGTATGCCTTTTTGTTATTTGCTCATGTATTGTGTTCAGCTAGCTCCCATACGTTCATTGCTGCTCCTTCCACATAGGATACTAAGAGAATGAAGCAGATTTGATAATGGAAGTTCATTGGAAAGTTGTTTAAAATTGTATGTTCTATCTGAATAAAAGAAAAAAATGTTTTTCATGTCCCTTTTAAAATCAAGGTAGTGTTCTCCACATAAAAGGAACAAAACTTTCTATGAACTTAGTTTAATGTCCAATACATGCATAGGCTCAAAATGAGGAGCTTTTAAAACTTGTAATACTAGGCTAAGACTCCAAGGAGGAGAAATAGGCCTAATAACAGGTTTAATCTGAATTAAAGCCTGAACAAATCAATGAACATCAGGAAGGTTAGCAATTTTCCTATGAAATAATACAGAAAGAGCAGAGATTTGTCCTTTCAAAGTACTGGCAGATAAATCTTTATCTAAACCTTTCTTCAAAAATTGAAGAATCCTAGGAATTCTAAAAGAATGCTAGGCGTAAACATGGTTGATACACCATAAGATATAGTAGTTTCCCAAACTTTCTAATACATTTTCCTAGAAACAGGCTTGCAAGCCTGAATCATTGTGTTAATCACAGAGTCAGTAAATCCTCTGTGACTGAGATCTAAGCGTTAATTTCCATGCAATCATGTGTAGATATTTTCGACAGGTCTGGCCTTAGAGGAAGAGGTGATAGCTGGCAACTGGACATTCGGACCAGGTCTGCATACCAAATCCTGTGTGGCCACGCTGGGGCTAGTAGGATTACAAATGACTGTTCCATTTTTATCTTGGAAAGCACTCTGAAGAGTTGGATTAGAGGGGGAAATATATAAACAGGCTGGAAAGACCAGGGAACTGGTAGAGCATCCAACACCTCTGCCTGAGGATCCCTGGACCTTGCAAGGTACCTAAGAAGTTTGTTATTCAAACGAGAGGCTATCAGATCTATTTCTGGTAGGCCCCAGTGTTTTACAATCAGGTATAACACATCTTGATGGAGAGACCACACTCCTGGATGTAGGGACTGACGACTGAGGAAGTCTGCCTCCCAGTTGTTGACACCTGGGATGTGAATGGCAATGAAAAGGCAGGAATTGTTTTCTGCCCAAGAGAGGATTCAAAATATTTATAACATGGCTAGGGAACTGCAAGTTCCCCCTTGATGATTGACATAAGCTACTGCTGTAATATTGTTTGTCTGAAAACGGAGATAAGGCTCCTTTTTCAATCGAGGCCAAGCCTGAAGGGCCCGGAAGAGTGTGTAGAGTTCAAAAACATTGATTGGTAACCTCACCTCCCGAGGAGTCCAAACTCCTTGTGCTGTCAGGGACCCCCAGACAGCTCCCCAAACTGAAAAGACTTGCGTTTGTGGTGATCACAGACTAGAAAGGACAAGCAAAAGAAGCCCCCTGAGCAATAGACTGGTGATTCAGCCACCAATTCAGAGATAGGTGTGTGTTGAAATCTAAGAATATCTTTTGGGATATCTGAGTATAATCCTTGCACCACTGGCACAACATACAAAGCTGAAGAGGTCTCATATGAAACAGAGCAAATGGAATTGCACCCTAAGCTGCAATCATGAGGCCTAGTACTTCCACACACTGAAGGGAATGAGAGAGACTGAAGGTTCCTTTTCTGTCAGGAAAAGAGCATGGACACTGAATCTGTCTGGAAACCTAAAAAGTTTAACTTTGTCTGAGAAATCAAGGAACTCTTTGGTAAATTGATCCTCCAACCATGTCTTTGAAGAAACAACAATAGTTGTTTCATGTAAATGTCTGCTAAATGAGAAGATTGCGCTAGTACTTAAATATTGTCCAGGTAAGGACATACTGCAATAACCTGTGCTATTACAGATAAAAGGGCATCAAGAACCTTGGTGAATATTATTGGGGCTGTTGCAAGACCAAAGGGAAGAGCAAAAAACTGATAATGCTTTTCCAGAAAAGAGAACCTCAGAAACACAAACGGGTAATGTTCTAGGTGGATTGGGATTTGAAGATAAGCATCCTGTAAATCTGTTGTGGACATAAAGTGACAATGATGAACAAAAGGCAGAAAAGTCCTGATAATTTGCATTTTGAAAATTGGAATTCTTACAAATTTGTTTAGAGTTTTCAGATCCAAACTTGGTCTGAGTTTTCCTTCTTTGGTACAATTAAGAGATTTGAATAAAATCCCATCCTCTGTTCCTGCAAAGGAACTGGAACTATTACTCCCATATATTCTATATCTAAGACAGATTGTAGAATAGCCTGAGCTTTTATGGGATGTTTTGGAATATGGGTTAGAAAGAACCTTCCTGTGGGAGGTCTTATTTTGAATCCAATCCTATATTGCGGAGAAATAATGTTTTGAATCCAGGGATTTTGGACATATTATAAACATGTATTCTGAAAAAGGTTTAATCTGCCTCCCCTACCAGTGATACTAGGTTGGGGTCTGTACCTTCATAAGGTCTTAGAGGCTGGATTTGATTTCTTATTGTGGTTGGATTTATTTCAATTTGAAGCAGGTCTCCAGATTGAGCCAAAGGGTTTAAGGGAGGAGTCAGTTTTATGTTCTCTTTTCTATCGAACGAAAAAATAACGATTTGGAGCTTTAAATTTCGCTTTGGACTTTTTGTCTTGAGGAAGAAAAACCCCCTTACCTCCATTGATAGTATCAATAATTGAATCCAGTTAAGACCCAAACAATTTATTTCCTTGGAAAGAAAGGGACATTAGTCTAGTTGTAGATACCATGCCAGCATTCCAGGATTTAAGCCATAGGGCTCTTCTGGTAAGTATATCTAAAGACATGCTTTTGGTGTTATTTTTCATAATATCAAATACTGAATCGCAAATAAAATTGTTTGCATTTTGAAGTAAATTCAATAAATTTAGAATTTTCAGGGTCAGTGGATAACTGCTGTGCAAGACTCGTTAACCAGAAAGAAGAAGCAGCAGTCACATCAGTAATAGATATAACCAGTCTAAGTATATAGACAGTATGCAAAAATGCCCTTCTTATATAAGATTCAAGGTTTCTGTCTAAATGGTCTTTAAAAGAAGTACTGTCTTCTAGAGGAATAGTAGTGCATTTAGCCAGAGTGGAAATGGCCCCATCAACTTTGGGAACAGTTTTCCATAACTCCTAAGGTAGCAGCAGGTAGAGGATATAATTTCTTAAACATTGTAGAAGGATTAATAGAGCCACCTGGTTTAGACCATTCCTTAGCAATTATATCAGAGACAGCATCAGGTATAGGGAAAATCTCAGGGAGATTGACAACAGTTTTATATACTGAATTTAAAAGATTACAAGGTTTAAACTCTTTAACCCCTAAAGTGACTAAGACTTCCTTCAAAAGAGAAAGGAAATGTTCAATTTTAAATAAAAAAGAGGAATTATGCTTTGCGTCCAATGAGGGAGCCTCACTATTAGAGGAATCCTCATTGTTCGAAGATACTTCAGTATTTTGTAGGTCAGAACTTATATTACACTGGTAGAAGGTCAAATGTGAACTGACCTTTTTCACTTATTTGAAGGCGGTAGTGCAGCCGGTCTTCATGATGGATGCAGTAATGAACTCTTTCATTGGTGTTGATACTTCATCTGCATCTATCTGTAAGGAGGAGACAGTAGGTGCCTTAGTACAAATAGAAACATTTGTGATTGGTGCTGCTCCATTATGGCAATTTTTAGTTAATTTAGTGCAATAATTACTTAGTACAGCATCTATCTGTGAGGAGGAGACAGCAGGTGCCTTAGTACACATAGAAACATTTGTGATTGGTGCTGCTCCATTATGGAAACATTTTTAGTAAATTTAGTATTTATATGGCACACACTGTCTTGCAAGTTTTTAAAAGCTAATAAACACTAAGATAAGGGGAGGCCTGCAGGGACTTAGAAACAGGCAAACAAAGTGATGGTAAACGCAGTGTATACAGGATTAAATAGCTACATAGTAATTGTCATTAGTATGATATGCGCAATGTTTTTTTTTATATAATTTTTTTATTTGATTTTTGTAATATCATTAAACTTTGTACCTGTCAATATTGTTCCTTCACTCCACCCTTACAGTTTATCAAAGATCAAACAGAGTGATGCTGATAGAGGGATGTACCGCTCTAACGTCACAATTAGGACGGATGGTATCCTTATGACTGGCAGTTCACCTTGCTCTAGATGCGTGCTCCTGTCTTACAATTAGTAGGGGCATGCAAATAAAGTCCAGACTTACTTTAAGAGGCTCCTTGTCAAAGAGGAAAACACGTTGCATTGGTGGAGCTAACAAAGATAAATATCCCACCTTGGTGAAATTTACAAAACCCTACTCTTGCATCTCAGGCACCTCAACACCATCTGAGCGCCTCTTCTCTGCTGCAAGCAATAAAGCAAAAAGAGAGCAAGCCTCAGCCAGGAGCATGTGGTCATGTTGACATTTTTGCATTTCAATGCAAAGTTTCTGAAACTGTGAATAACAGAATGTTATATACAGCGATAGTTTATCTTTTTTTAGTTCTAACTCTTTTCGAAAAGTTTGTGTTTTTGTTTTGCTTAATTATAAAAATGTGCTCTGCTGCTTAAACATTGGACAAAAAGTTGTGTTAATGTAAAGTTTTAGTCTGAAGTTTGCATTTGTAACACTCAGTATGTGAATTTTATTTTAGATATAGTAAAATATTGATTGAAAAAATAATTAGCCAATTAATTGATTATGAAAATAATCGTTAGTTGCAGCCCTAGTTACGATTCATTGTTTACTTGGATTAGATGAATGAAGCGCATGTGCCCATGCGCGAAACGCGTTAGATGGAGCTCACCTAACCTGTTGTAAGCCTGCATTGCAATAAACTCCATTACTGACCCTGGGACTCAGCTTCCTTTTTCCTCATTTCATATACTTGGATTAGTGCCAGAAGCTGCGGCTCAGTACTCCGGGATCGCAAAGTATTATTATACAGATCATCTTGGGATTCACTTTTTACTTACGTTGAACATTGAGCATGCCCCTACTAACTGTAAGACAGGAGCACGCATCTAGAGCAAGGTGAACTGCCAGTCATAAGGATACCATCCGTCCTAATTGTGAAGTTAGAGCGGTACATCCCTCTATCAGCATCACTCTGTTTAATCTTTGATAAACAGTAAGGGTGGCGTGAAGGAACAAGATTGACAGGTACAAAGTTTAATGATATTATAAAAAAACCCCATTGCGCATATCATACTAATGACAATTACTATGTAGTTATTTAATCCTGTATACACTGCGTTTACCATCACTTTGTTTGCCTGTTTCCAAGTCCCTGCAGGCCTCCCCTTATCTTAGTGTTTATTAGCTTTTAAAAACTTGCAAGACAGTGTGTGCCATATAGATACCATTGTGCTCACTCCAGTGGAGAAAAATGGTTCTACAAGAACCAACACTGACTAGCTGAAATGCAAGATTGCAAAAAGCGCTATATATATATATATATATATATATATATATATATATATATATATATATATATATATATATATAAAAAAAATTAAACAAACTTTTTTCAAGTAGACTGTCCCTTTAATATACTGTATGTATGCTAAATAAATGTTTTAAAATTTTGTTAGTAAAGTTTACAAGGTTTTGTAAATAAGGAGCAATTCAAGGATACACCCCTAGAAAAGTCTTTTGGAATTAATTTTCCTGGGTCTTTTTCTGTGGTCAGATAGGGACATGTGCAAATACGCTTGCCCTTGTGGGACAGGTGTAAATAAGCTTGTGCTCTGATCTAAACAATCACTATGTAGATTGTTGCAAGCTCAGGTAAACATCACTGTATGAATCTCTCTATAGAATGGAACAGAAGTAATCACCAGAGGTATGTTACATAAAAGCATTCCATATAAATAATCAATGAATATTGCAATGCTCTTTTAATTGTCTTTAAGGGGTAGTAAACACCATGCAATTACATTTTTGTAGTCTTCCTATACATATTGGCAAATGAAAAGAGTTTGAATGTTATTAAAGCAGATTAACCTTGTTTGCTGCAATTGTTTTTCTATGGCCAAACACTACCCACCACTTTCATTATTTGGAAAATGTGGACATGAGTCTGAAGAAGAAAGAGCTTGCTAAATATCCAATGGTTTGGCCTAAGCATAAAACATAAGACAACAAATTACAAATTAGGGAGAGCGGCAGGGTTAGGCTTGTAAAGTCTCCCATGTACTCTTTCAGTTTTCAAGACTATATTGCAGGAAACAGTGAAAATAAATAATGAAAGTTTTTTGAAAATTCTTGTTACTGTGCATAATCTATTTTATATTATAATCCCAAGTGTTTACTGTACCTTTTTAAAGGTACATGAAAGCCACTTTTTTTTTTTTTTTCATGATTCAGATCACTGCAGAAATAGATGTTCTGCATCGGCCAGCGGTGGTGCCGATCGTTGGGGGGTGGGAGCAATTGCAGGGAGACGGGTGGGCGGCCCATCTCTAAGCAAACTTCCGTCCAGCTGTGCGGAAACACTCGCCAGTGTGCGCACGCGATCTGCACATATGTGCTTAAAAATGTAATGGGAGAGGGAAGGGGGAAATAATCTTGGGAAAGGGATCTGGGAGGTGGTAGCGTATTGAGGGAGGGGCAGCTACACTACAGAAAAAAATATAGATAAAAAAAATTAGGCACAATTTCTTGAAAAGCAGACAGCTGCCAGTACCCAAAATGGCAGGAAATAGTGAGAGGGGGGAGGGTTAGAAAGCTCTTTGGGGGGGATCAGAGCGGTTGGGGGCTAAGGGGGGATCCTACACAGCAGAATGTATTTTTAAAAAAATAGAAAAAGCCTTTTATTTTAGTACTAGCAGACTTTCTGCCAGTACTTAAGATGGCAGGGACAATTGTGGGGGGAGGGAAGAGAGCTGTTTGGGAGGGATCAGGGGGTGGGATGTGTCAGGTAGGAGGCAGATCTCTACACTAAAGCTAAAGTTAACACCACAAGCTCCCTATAAGCTCCCTAATTAACCCCTTCACTGCTGGGCATAATACAGGTCTGGTGCGCAGCGGCATTTAGCAGCCTTCTAATTACCAAAAAGCAACGTCAAAGTCATATATGTCTGCTAGTTCTGAACAAAGGGGATCCCAGAGAAGCATTTACAACTATTTGTGCCATGATTGCACTATGCAGTGCCGTTGTGCACTGATGTTTTTCCAATACCTAAAAGGTTTACAGAAATTATTACTAAGGAATGGGATAGACCAGGTGTGCCGTTCTCTCCCCCTCCTATTTTTAGAAAAATGTTTCCAATAGACGCCACCACACGGGACTTATGGCAGACAGTTCCTAGGAGGGAGCAGTTTCTACTCTAGCAAAGCGTACTACTATCCCTGTCGAGGACAGTTGTGCTTTCTTAGATCCAATGGATAAAAAGTTAGAGGGTTACCTTAAGAAAATGTTTATTCAACAAGGTTTTATCCTAAAGCCCCTTGCATGCATTGCTCCTGTCACTGCTGCTGCAGCGTTCTAGTTTGAGTCTCTGGAAGAGGCTTTACAGGTAGCGACTCCATTGGATGACATACTTGACAAGCTTAGAGCACTTAAGCTAGCCAATTCTTTTGTTTCTGATGCCATTGTTCATTTGACTAAACTAACGGCTAAGAATTCTGGTTTTGCTATCCAGGCGCGCAGAGCGCTATGGCTTAAATCATGGTCAGCTGACGTTACTTCAAAGTCTAAGCTGCTTAACATTCCCTTCAAGGGGCAGACCCTATTCGGCCTGGTTTGAAGGAGATTATTGCTGATATCACTGGAGGAAAAGGTCATGCCCTTCCTCAGGATAGGTCCAAAAGGGCCAAACAGACTAATTTTCGTGCCTTTCGAAACTTCAAGGAGAGTGCGGCATCAACTTCCTCTAATGCAAAACAAGAGGGAACTTTTGCCCAGTCCAAGTCGGTCTGGAGACCTAACCAGACCTGGAACAAAGGTAAGCAGGCCAAAAAACCTGCTGCTGCCCCTAAGACAGCATGAAGTATCAGCCCCCTATCCGGTAACGGATCTAGTAGGGGGCAGACTTTCGCTCTTCGCCCAGGCTTGGGCAAGAGATGTCCAGGATCCCTGGGCGTTGGAAATTGTATTCCAGGGATATTTTCTGGACTTCAGAGCTTCTCCTCCAAAAGGGAGATTTCACCTTTCACAATTATCTGCAAACCAGATAAAGAGAGAGGCATTCTTACACTGTGTTCAAGACCTCCTAGTTATGGGAGTGATCCATCCAGTTCCAAAGGAGGAACAGGGACAGGGATTTTACTCAAATCTGTTTTGTGGTTCCCAAAAAAGAGGGAACCTTCAGACCAATTTTAGATCTCAAGATCCTAAACAAATTCCTCAGAGTCCCATCATTCAAGATGGAGACTATTCGTACCATCCTACCTATGATCCAGGAGGGTCAATACATGACTACTGTGGATTTAAAGGATGCTTATCTTCACATTCCGATACACAAAGATCATCATTGGTTTCTCAGGTTTGCCTTCCTGAACAGGCATTACCAGTTTGTAGCTCTTCCCTTTGGGTTAGCTACAGCCCCAAGAATCTTTACGAAGGTTCTGGGGTCACTTCTGGCGGTACTAAGACCGCGGGGCATAGCAGTAGCCCTTTATTTAGACGACATCCTGATACAGGCGTCAAATTTCCAAATTGCCAAGTCTCATACGGACATAGTTCTGGCATTTCTGAGGTCGCATGGGTGGAAGGTGAACGAAGAAAAGAGTTCTCTATTCCCTCTCACAAGAGTCTCCTTTCTGGGAACGCTAATAGATTCTGTAGAAATGAGGATTTACCTGACAGAGTCCAGGTTATCAAAACTTCTAAATTCATGCCGTGTTCTTTATTCCACTTCTCGCCCTTCGGTGGCTCAGTGTATGGAAGTAATCGGTTTAATGGTAGCGGCAATGGACACAGTGCCGTTTGCACGCCTACATCTCAGACCGCTGCAACTCTGCATGCTCAGTCAGTGGAATGGGGATTACACAGATTTGTCCCCTCTACTAAATCTGGATCAAGAGACCAGGGATTCTCTTCTCTGGTGGCTATCTCGGGTCCATCTGTCCAAGGGAATGACCTTTCGCAGGCCAGATTGGACAATTGTAACGACAGATGCCAGCCTTCTAGGCTGGGGGGCAGTCTGGAACTCCCTGAAGGCTCAGGGTTCGTGGACTCAGGAGTAGTCACTCCCCCCAATAAACATTCTGGAACAAAGAGCGATATTCAATGCTCTTCAGGCTTGGCCTCAGCTAGCGACATTAAGGTTCATCAGATTTCAGTCGGACAACATCACGACTGTGGCTTACATCAACCATCAAGGGGGAACAAGGAGTTCCCTAGCGATGTTAGAAGTCTCAAAGATAATTCGCTGGGCAGAGATTCACTCTTGCCACCTATCAGCTATCCATATCCCAGGTGTAGAGAACTGGGAGGCGGATTTTCTAAGTCGAAAGACTTTTCATCCGGGGGAGTGGGAACTCCATCCGGAGGTGTTTGCTCAATTGGTTCATCGTTGGGGCAAACCAGAACTGGATCTCATGGCATTTCGCCAGAACGCCAAGCTTCCTTGTTACGGATCCAGGTCCAGGGACCCCAAGGCAACACTGATAGATGCTCTAGCAGCGCCTTGGTCCTTCAACCTGGCTTATGTGTTTCCACCGTTTCCTCTGCTCCCTCGTCTGATTGCCAAAATCAAGCAGGAGAGAGCATCAGTGATCTTGATAGCGCCTGCGTGGCCACGCAGGACTTGGTATGCAGATCTGGTGGACATGTCATCCTTTCCACCATGGACTCTGCCGCTGAGACAGGACCTTCTACTTCAAGGTCCTTTTAACCATCCAAATCTAATTTCTCTGAGACTGATTGACTGCCTGGAGATTGAACGCTTGATTTTATCAAAGCGTGGCTTCTCCGAGTCAGTCATTGATACCTTAATTCAGGCATGGAAGCCTGTCACCAGGAAAATCTATCATAAGATATGGCGTAAATATCTTTATTGGTGTGAATCCAAGGGCTACTCATGGAGTAAGGTCAGGATTCCCAGGATATTATCTTTTCTCCAAGAAGGATTGGAAAAAGGATTGTCAGCTAGTTCCTTAAAGGGACAGATTTCTGCTCTGTCTATTCTTTTGCACAAGCGTCTGGCGGATGTTCCAGACGTTCAGGCATTTTGTCAGGCTTTAGTTCGAATCAAACCTGTGTTTAAACCTGTTGCTCCACCTTGGAGCTTAAATTTGGTTCTTAAAGTTCTTCAAGGGGTTCCGTTTGAACCTCTTCATTCCATAGATATCAAACTTTTATCTTGGAAAGTTCTTTTTTTGGTAGCTATTTCCTCGGCTCGTAGAGTTTCCGAGTTATCTGCCTTACAATGTGATTCTCCTTATCTGATCTTCCATGCAGATAAGGTAGTTCTGCGTACCAAACCTGGGTTTTTACCTAAGGTGGTATCTAATAAGAATATCAATCAGGAGATTGTTGTTCCTTCATTGTGTCCTAATCCTTCTTCAAAGAAGGAACGTCTATTACACAATCTTGACGTGGTTCGTGCTTTAAAGTATTATTTACAAGCTACTAAAGATTTTCGTCAAACATCTGCTTTGTTTGTTGTCTACTCTGGACAGAGGAGAGGCCAAAAGGCTTCGGCAACCTCTCTTTTGTTTTCGCTAAGAGGCATAATCCGCTTATCTTATGAGACTGCTGGCCAGCAGCCTCCTGAAAGGATTACAGCTCATTCTACTAGAGCTGTGGCTTCCACATGGGCCTTTAAAAATGAGGCTTCTGTTGAACAGATTTGCAAGGCGGCGACTTGGTCTTCGCTTCATACCTTTTCAAAATTCTATAAATTTGATACTTTTTGCTTCTTCGGAGTCTATTTTTGGGAGAAAGGTTTTACAGGCAGTGGTACCTTCCGTTTAAGTACCTGCCTTGTCCCTCCCTTCATCCGTGTACTTTAGCTTTGGTATTGGTATCCCACAAGTAATGGATGATCCGTGGACTGGATACACCTTACAAGAGAAAACATAATTTATGCTTACCTGATAAATTTATTTCTCTTGTGGTGTATCCAGTCTACGGCCCGCCCTGTCATTTTAAGGCAGGTATTTTTTAATTTTAAACTTCAGTCACCACTGCACCCTATGGTTTCTCCTTTCTCTGCTTGTCTTCGGTCGAATGACTGGATATGGCAGTTAGGGGAGGAGCTATATAGCAGCTCTGCTGTGGGTGATCCTCTTGCAACTTCCTGTTGGGAAGGAGAATATCCCACAAGTAATGGATGATCCGTGGACTGGATACACCACAAGAGAAATAAATTTATCAGGTAAGCATAAATTATGTTTCCCCCCCCCATTTTTTTCATCATATTTTATAAAAAATTTTTATAGTAAATTATAAGATATGATGAAATGATAGTATCTTTAGAAAGTCCATTTAATGGAGAGGAAAAAAACAATTTTATAATATGTGTGGGTACAGTAAATGAGTAAGAGGAAAATTACAGCTAAACACAAACACCGCAGAAATGTAAAAACAGCCCTTGTCCTTAAGGGAAGGAAATTTAAAAATGGCCTTGTCCTTAAGGGGTTAATAAAACATTATGGGCCAGATTACAAGTGGAGCACTAAATATCGGTTTTGTGAAAGCAATATTTGCGCTTCACTGAGTAATGCCAGCGCACGCTAATGTGCGCTGGTATTACAAGTTAACAGCAATGCAAACGCGAGCATGCATTTGCAGTGCAGTTACGAGAGCGCTCTTTCATAGGCTACTATGGGAGCCTTGTTCTCATGAGACACGGCATGAGAACCTCGCGCATCAGAGGGCTCAAGTAGCGCATTGATGGCAGCAAATTGTAAATATATATGTATATAAGCATATTCATATATATTTACTGGGGACACACAGCACCAGAGATCTGACCTCCTGTTAATTTTATAAGCGCTAATTCCTACCGCAAGCTTGTGCGATAAATTATCACGCCACTTGTAATCTAGCCCTGTATGGGGGATAAAGTTCTGAATTTAAAGTCCCTTTAAATAGGTGACTGATCTCCGACTCTACTATACGTGTGTCAGACCTGTCTCGAAAATATAACTTAATAATTACTTAATTTGTAATGACTCTAGTGTCTAAACTAGCAGTAGCCAACATTCTAGCACACAGAAGAACAGATTAATATTTTAGAAGCTTTAAAGGGACATGAAACAAGTTGAGTTAGAGAAAAAATATAATAATATGTACATTATTTTACCTGCAAATTTATACTGCAGTGCCTCACCATTAACCCTTTCTTTTTAGTTTCTGAATTGTACAGCTCTAACTCCCCCCACACATTTCCTTTTATGGCTGTATCTATATCTATTGTTGTTTTGGTAAAATGGACAAACGAACAGGGATTTATCTACTGGAGCATGTCTAGAAGCTGTGAATGGCTATTTCAGTATTTTTGCTTATTTTTGAAAATTATTTTAAAATACTTCCCAACAATTTTTAAACAATTTTTTTTAGGCAAACTATTTTTGCTTAATTAGCCCTTTTAGGATATGCACAGATCTCAACCTGTTTTATGGCACTTTATGGGCTACATATAAATGTATGGCTATTAAAGGGACATAATACTCATATGCTAAATCACTTGAAACTGATGCAGTATAACTGTAAAAAGCTGACAGGAAAATATCCCCTGAGCATCTCTATGTAAAAAAGGAAGATATTTTACCTCACAATCTCCTCAGCTCAGCAGAGTAAGTTCTGTGTAAAAAGTTATACTCAGCTGCTCCCAGCTGCAGGTAAAAAAATTAAAAAAATGAAGAAATGAACAGCAGCCAATCAGCATCAGCAGTGCTGAGGTCATGAACTCTTACTGTGATCTCATGAGATTTGACTTAACTCTCATGAGATTTCATAGTAAGCTTCCTTTACCTGATTGGTGAAATAATATGAGAGTGCACGATGCTAGTCCCTTCAGATGTCCCAGGACAAACACACTAAAATGCTGCTTAGAAATCCTTTACAATGGGAGGTGGCTACTGAGGAACTTTTGAGGTAAAATATCTTTCTTTTTTACATAGAGATGTTCAGGAGATATTTTCTAGTCAGCTTTTTACAGCTATGCTGCATCACTTTCAAGTGTTTAAACATTTGGGTATTATGGCCCTTTAAACACACACATAATAATACATTTCCTAAAATATAAATATATTTTCTCTGCAGTTCCCCTTATTCCTGGAGCCACAAAAACTGTGACTCATTCTTGGCTCTTCTTTTTTCCCGGGTCCGCACAAACTATTTCCGAGGGTTGTCTATGTCCCATTGGCTGCCAGTTGGCCAGCACAGGTTTAAAGCTTATACATGTGATTTCAGCTGATCTGCTAGATAGTAGCTACAAACATACGTTTTTGTTTTGTTTGTTTGAATTAAAGGACCAGTAAATACAGTAGATTTGCGTTATCAACAAATGCATGATAAAAAGACTGTACTTCAAATGAGTTTTATCTATTTCCTCTCCTCCTGTATCATGTGACAGCAATCAGCCAATCACAAATGAATATATATATTTTCTGTAAATTTTTGCACATGCTCAGTAGGAGCTGGTGAATATATAAAGACTGTTAACATTTTGTTAATGGAAGTAAATTGGAAAGTTGTATAAAATTGCAGGCTCTATCTATATCATCAAAGTTTTATTTTGACTTGTGTCCCTTTTAACAATATATTTTTTTTTTATTGCAGCCACTGTTGCAAGAGTCATTGACAAATTTGATGAAGGTGAAAATGAAGATGAAACTCTTATGGTCGGCAGCCTTCGCAAAAGAGCTTCAGCTTACCTCTCTGATACAGACAAGCGATACCTGGGGAAGGCCACTTCCCGCAAAGCTATAAAGGCAGAGCTAGGAGAAGAATCTTTCTCTGAGGAGTCTGGTATGTCATATTCTCTAATTCTATGCCAAATAGTTTCCATAGCAACAATGCTTTTTACTGAGTGTTGTTGTTAGTAATTATGTATATTTTTTGCATTTGATTTTACAAAAAGAAATGCGCAGATATTATACATTACATTTATGTTGTACAGATCGTAAGAATTTATATTTTCTTAAATGTCGTGTCTTGTTGGGATATAATTAAATGGAATTAGCCTATAGGAAATACTTTTTGTCTTCTAATATAACATTATAAACTTCAGTTAAGTCATAGTGTCTATTGATTTATTGAGTTGTGTGTACCATTTCCCTGTCCCTTATTTATTGCAGAATCCTTCCATAGGTATTTCCAGTTTATGGCAAGTTACACAATGTGTTAAAACCCCATTCCCCAGCGTTGCATAACCAACATTTTTATATTAATATACCTTATAACCTCTAAAGCTCTGCCTGTTTCCAAGTCCCTACAGGCCGCCTCTTATCTCAGTGCTTTTTTTTTTTTAGCTTTTTACTGCCAGACAGTGCTAGTTCATGGGTGCCATATATGTGTGCTCACTCACGTGGAGTTATGTAGGATCCAGCACTAATTGGCTAACATGCAAGTTTGTAAAAAGAACTAAGATAAGGGGCAGTCTTAGTGCATCTCAGCAGTGGCTTAGATACAGGTAATTATAGAGGTAAAAAGTGTATTAATATTAGTGTTGGTTATGCAAAACTGAGGAATGGGTAATAAATGAAACCATTTTCAAGTTGACTGTCCCTTTTAACAGTTAAGAAATCACTGTAGCAATAATGGTACATAAAATAATTTGTTGAGGGAAGCCCAAAACTTAAGACAATAAATTATGACTAACACCATACATCAACTTATTAGAATGATGAAAAGGGGATTTGCAGCAGAGTGTGTAGCAACGTTATACAAACAACCTGTAGAGGAAGCTTTAGAGCGATTGTAGCTTCAGCCACTATATGGTAAAACTTAGCTATTTAAAGTAACTATAAGCACTGTTCTTAATAATGAAGGCTCTCTGAACATAAACTGAGTTTAACTATCTTTCTGCTTGATTACGAGTTTTGCGCTATGAGTGGGGCGGTGCTAACTTGCACGGTATTGTCACCGATCACTTCCCTACAGCGCTGGTATTACAGGTTTTCATAAACCCGGCGTTATCAGGCAAGAAGTGAGCGTAGAGCAAAATTGAGCTCCATACCGCACTCCAATACCAGCGCTGCTGAAAGCCGCGGTGAGCTGGTTTTACGTGCTCGTGGACGATTTCCCCATAGACATCAATGGGGAGAGCCGGCTGAAAAAAAGCTTAACACCTGCAAAAAAGCAGCGTAAAGCTCCGTAACGCAGCCCCATTGATTCGTATGGGGAAACCAAATTTATGTTTACACCTAACACCCTAACATGAACCCCGAGTCTAAACACCCCTAATCTGCTGCCCCTGACATCACTGACACCTACATTACACTTATTTACCCCTAATCTGCCGCCCCCAACATCGCGACACCTACATTATACTTATTTACCCCTAATCTGCCGCTCCGGACATCGCAGCCACTATAATAAACATATTAACCCCTAAACCGCCGCACTCCCGCATCACAAACACTAGTTAAATATTATTAACCCCTAATCTGCCGCCCCTAACATCGCCGCCCCCTACCTAAATTTATTAAGCCCTAATCTGCCGCCCCAACATCGCCGACACTATACTAAATTTATTAACCCCTAAACCTAAGTCTAACCCTAACCCCCCCTAACTTAAATATAATTAAAATAAATCTAAATAAAACTTACTATCATTACCTAAATAATTCCTATTTAAAACTAAATACTTACCTATAAAATAAACCCTAAGCTAGCTACAATATAACGAATAGTTACATTGTAGCTAGCTTAGGGTTTATTTTTATTTTACAGGCAAGCTTGTATTTATTTTAACTAGGTAGAATAGTTACTAAATAATTATGAACTATTTACTAACTACCTAGCTAAAATAAATACAAATTTACCTGTAAAATAAAACCTAACCTGAGTTACACTAACACCTAACCTTACACTACAATTAAATACATTACCTAAATAAAATAAAATTACCTAAATTACGAAAAAAAAACCACACTAAATTACACAAAATAAAGACATTATCAGATATTTAAACTAATTGCACCTAATCTAATAGCCCTATCAAAAAATTAAAAAAAAACCCTCAAAAAAAAAAAAACCCTAGCCTAAACTACCAATAAGGCCTTTTGTGGGGCATTGCCCCAAATAAATCGTCTCTTTTACCTGTAAAAAAAAATACAAACACCCACCACCCACACAACCAACCCCTCAAATAAAATCCTAACTAAAACAACTTAAGCTCTTCTATCTTCATCCTTCCGACGCGGAGCGGCTCCATCTTCAAGACATCCAGCGCGGAGCATCCTCTTCTTTCCATGGCTAACTACGAATGAAGGTTCCTTTAAATGACGTCATCCAAGATGGCGTCCCTTGAATTCCATTGGCTGATAGAATTCTATCAGCCAATCGGAATTAAAGGTGAAAAATTATATTGGCTGATGCCAATAGGATTGAGCTCGCATTTGTATTTATTTTATCTAGGTAGCTAGCAAATAGTTAATAACTATTTACTAACTATTCTACTTAATTAAAATAATTACAAACTTACCTGTAAAATAAAACCTAAGATAGATGCAATGTAACTATTAGTTATATTGTAGCTAGCTTAGGGTTTAATTTACAGGTAAGTATTTAGTTTTAAATAGGAATTATTTAGGTAATGATAGTAGGTTTTATTTAGATTTATTTTAATTATATTTAAGTTAGGGGGTGTTAGGGTTAGACTTAGGTTTAGGGGTTAATAACTTAAGTATAGTGGGGGCGGCAGATTAGGGGTTAATAACTGTAATGTAGATTGCAGCGATGTTAGGGACAGCAGATTAGGGGTTAATAATATTTAACTAGTGTTTGCGATGCGGGAGTGCGGCGGTTTAGGGCTTAACATTTTTATTATAGTGGCGGCGATGTCGGGAGCGGCAGATTAGGGGTTAATAATTTTATTTTAGTGTTTGCGATGCGGGAGGGCCTCGGTTTGGGGGTTAATAGGTAGTTTATGGGTGTTAGTGTACTTTTTAACACTTTAGTTATGAGTTTTATGCTACAGCTTTGTAGCGTAAAACTCATAACTATTGACTTTAGATTGCGTTACGATTCTTGCGGGATAAGCTGTACCGCTCACTTTTTGGCCTCCCAGAAAAAGCTTGTAATATTGGCGCTGTGGAAGTCCCATTGAAAAAAGACTTTTCGCAAATTGCGTAAGTTAATTTGTGTTACGGCCAAAAAAGTGTGCGGTGCCCCTAAACCTGCAAGACGCGTATTACCAGCGGTAGTGAAAAAGCAGCGTTAAGAGCCTTAACGCTGCTTTTTCACCCATACCGCAAAACTCGTAATCTAGCCGTTTGTGTCCAAACAATGTGTGTAAGCAGTAGTACTTGCAGGCATAGCAGAGGGTGTTTCCTATTGTCACCTAGCACTGCCTGCTGCAGCCTCCCTCTACACAAACTGTTGCAGACACACAGTGCTCAAGACACATTTTCACTCTTAACTGCTTTGCAACCGGATATTTCAGAGAAAAACCAGCACTAGAACTTTTTTAGCATTTTTGCTATCACTTTGTTTAAACAGAAATAGAAATAGCACCTTTTTTTAATTTTTTTTATTTATTTGTCTATGAAAGCTATGTATATTTTTAAAGTAGATAATCCAAGGTATTAATTTAGGCCCGTTTTGCTTTATTTGATGCCACTATTTGTCTGCAAGATACAATCATATTAAAAAAATTAACTTTTTCGCAAACTTTGTGTTTCTCACTGAAATTTACACAAAACTACTGCAGTCATACGACAATGGTTGTAAAAGCTTTTCTGGGATCCCCTTTGTTCGGAAATAGCAGACATGCATTGCTTTGCCATTGTTTTTTGGCAATTAGAAGGCTGCTTAATGCAGCTCTGCTCCACACATCTGAAAATACAGAAAGTGAAGGGGTTAATCAGTTGGCTTGTAAGGTTAATATTTGCTCTAGTGTAAGGATTGCCCTCCAACCTGACATCTCCCACCCCCTGATCAGCCCGACACAGCTCTCTTCACCCCCCCCCCCACACACACACAGTGGTCACCATCATCATAGGTACTGGCAGCTGTCTGCCAGTATGCAGTGTAGGGCTTTTATTTTTATTAAAAAAAAATTGTAATGTACACATTTTGTATGTATATGTATATATATATATATATATATATATGTGTATATATATATATATATATATATATATATGTGTATGTATATATATATATATATATATATATATATATATATATATATATATATATATATATATATATATATATATATATATATATATATATATATATATATATATATATATATATATATATATAATTTTTTTTGTAGTGTTAGTTAGGGCCCCTTCCCTCCTTCACCTCCCACCGCTCCCACTCGGCACCAAGGGAGGATCGTTTCAGAGAGTGTCACTGGCTGGGAGCATGATCAGTGCTCCCTTACCATATAAAGTCATATGCCTTTTGATACCTGGCTGCGGCACCCGCTGTCTAAGCCGACAATGGGGACCCCAACATTTTTTTTTTTTAATAGTTTTTTTTTTTTTTTTAATTGGGGCCATCTTAAGTGCTGTATAATTTGTGGCTATGTTAAATATTATTCCCCTACCCCATCCAAAAAAAGGAAAAACAAAGATTTTATTTTCTCCTTATTTTTGTTATTGTATAAAAAATGTTCTGAATTTGAAGTAAACCCAATCTTAAATTCTATTATAATGATATTGTTATAACTGATAAATCCTTTTTCTTTTGTCCACTACAGCTGTGGAAAATGATAGTGTTCATGATGATGTGGAATCCGATGTTGACCAAGAACCAATGTACAGTGATGAAGATGAGAAGACAGATAATGAAGCAGAAGAAAATGAGGATGATGAATCTGAGGGAGATGATTCGGATGATGAACAAGAAACAGATGGGGAAGAGTCCATAAATGACGTTTTGGATGAACACAAAAAAACAGGATCTGATTTGGAAGATGATGGTGGTGTAGTGACCATGTCTAAAAAGAAAGTATCAAAGGAAGTTGAAAAGGGACAAGCTGTCAAAAACCAAATGGGTGCGTTCATATCTTTTGAAATGCGTATATTATATATTATTTTCAAGCGGCTTATTTCTTTATATTTTCATCTGCTTTATGTAAATTATACATTTGAAATTGAAATGCAAAGGTTAAAAATGTTGATAGCAACATCACTATTATTTTGAAGGGTACAGCAAAAAATATTGATTTATTTTTACAATCTCGCAGAATTTTGTGTAGCGAGACTGCCCAATCTTTTAAAGGCACAGTCAACATTAAACTTTCATTATTCATATAGAGGATGCAATTTTAAACATTCCAATTTACTTCTGTTATCCAACTTCTTTCGTTCTCTTGGTATCCTTTCTTGAAAAGCATACCTAGGTGGTCTCAGGAGCTGCTATGCAATACTTGGAGCTAGCTGCTGAATTTTAGATGCACATATATGCCTCTTCGTTTACCCACCTTTTGAGCTAGCTCTCAGCAGTGCATTGCTGCCCCTTTCAACAAAGGATACAAAGAGAATGAAGAAAAATTGATAATAGAATGGGGTTCTATGTTTTTTTTTATGAATCTATATATTATTTGTTACGTTTGTCAGCATGATATAGTTATACTGGAGTTTACAAAATTGTTGCAGCATTTATCCTTACCATCTCTACTGCTAGTCTATTTCAAGAGCTAATACTTCTCAACCTACTATGCACCAATTTGAGAACATGACCTCTTCTTCTAGTGTTGTTCTATTTGTAAAAATAAAAAAATTAAAAATGCAAAATCCTTTCATCCTCCACATCACAAATCAGGCCCTATATACCAAACAAGACATTTTTCCGTGTTTGAAGACAGTACTGAGTCCATTCTCCATCTAGCTTCTTCCACCTTTCTTTCTCCCATCATACATTAATTACCAACTTGACATGTACTTCAGTTGGTTACCAGACCCAGACAGTTTTTCCTGGTATGTCCATTTAATGGATCATAAACTTATATACTCTTTTGTATTAATGATTCTTTATTTTTTTAGGGCTCAAATTGGTTTTACCTTCAATTTTTGTTTCTCCCATGTATTGTTTTCCTCCATGTCTCCAACTTATAGTTACTCGACCAATTCCTCCATCTCTCCCTGTCTTTTATGAGACTCTTGACACTCAGAAATGAGAGCATGTTAAAGTGACAGTATACACAAATTTTCATTTAATTGCATATACTAGACAATACTATTATTATAATAATATGCACTGATATAAAAATCCAGTATAAAACCTTTTAAAAACTTAGAAGCTCCCAATTTTGCACTGTGGATTAATTTAGGCTGGGGCACCCACCGAAAGGGGCTGAGAGCATACCCTCCCCCCATCACCTGTATATGAAAAATTCCATTATACAAACAGATGCAATCTGAAGTCAATATACATCAGTATACATCTAAAGCTTTGGGGCAGGGTTAGGAGTCTGAAAATCAGCACAATTTTTTTTTTAAATAAGCAGAACTACCCCCAGATGGACTACATAAATAGATCATCTACAAAACATTTATGCAAAGAAAAATCTGGTGTACAATGTCCCTTTAATCTGTAAAGTGGTCCTCATGTTTGATTTAAAGAGACACTGAACCCAAATTTTTTCTTTCGTGATTCAGATAGAGCATGCAATTTTAAGCAACTTTCTAATTTACTCCTGTTGTCAAATTTTCTTCATTCTCTTTGTATCTTTTTATTTGAATAGCAAGAATGTTTAGATGCCGGCCCATTTTTGGTGAATAACCTGGGTTGTTCTTGCTGATTGGTGGATAAATTCACCCACCAATAAACAAGTGCTGTCCAGGGTCTGAACCAAAAATTGTCTGGCTCCTTAGCTTAGATGCCTTCTTTTTCAAATAAAGATAGCAAGAGAACAAAGAAAAATTCATAATGGGAGTAAATTAGAAAGTTGCTTAAAATTTGCATGCTCTATCTGAATCACGAAAAAAATTTTTTGAGTTCAGTGTCCCTTTTAACCCCTTAATGACCGCAGCACTTTTCCATTTTCTGTCCGTTTGGGACCAAGGCTATTTTTACATTTTTGCGGTGTTTGTGTTTAGCTGTAATTTTCCTCTTACTCATTTACTGTACCCACACATATTATATACCGTTTTTCTCGCCATTAAATGGACTTTCAAAAGATACCATTATTTTCATCATATCTTATAATTTACTATAAAAAAACATTATAAAATATGAGGAAAAAATGGAAAAAAACACACTTTTTCTTTGACCCCCAAAATCTGTTACACATCTACAACCACCAAAAAACACCCATGCTAAATAGTTTCTAAATTTTGTCCTGAGTTTAGAAATACCCAATGTTTAAATCTTCTTTGCTTTTTTTGCAAGTTATAGGGCCATAAATACAAGTAGCACTTTGCTATTTCCAAACCACTTTTTTTCAAAATTAGCGCTAGTTACATTGGGACACTAATATCTTTCAGGAATCCCTGAATATCCATTGACATGTATATATTTTTTTTTTTCAAAGACATCCCAAAGTATTGATCTAGGCCCATTTTGGTATATTTCATGCCACTATTTCACCGCCAAATGCGATCAAATAAAAATTGTTCACTTTTTCACAAACTTTAGGTTTCTCACTGAAATTATTTACAAACAACTTATGCAATTATAGCATAAATGGTTGTAAATGCTTCTCTGGGATCCCCTTTGTTCAGAAATAGCAGACATATATGGCTTTGGCTTTGCTTTTTGGTAATTAGAAGGCTGCTAAATGCCACTGCGCACAATACGTGTATTATGCCCAGCAGTGAAGGGGTTAATTAGGCAGCATGTAGGGAGCTTCTAGGGTTAATTTTAGCTTTAGTGTAGTAGACAACCCCAAGTATTGATCTAGGCCCATTTTGGTATATTTCATGCCACCATTTCACCGCCAAATGCGATCAAAGTAAAAAAAACGTTAATTTTTTCACAATTTTAGGTTTCTCACTGAAATTATTTACAAACAGCTTGTGCAATTATGGCACAAATGGTTGTAAATGCTTCTCTGGGATGCCCTTTGTTCAGAAATAGCAGACAAATATGACTTTGGCGTTGCTTTTTGGTAATTAGAAAGTCGCTAAATGCTGCTGCGCATCACACGTGTATTATGGCTAGCAGTGAAGGGGTTAATTAGGTAGTTTCTAGGGAGCTTGCAGGGTTAATTTTAGCTTTAGTGTAGAGATCAGCCTCCCACCTGACACATCCCACCCCCTGATCCCTCCCAAACAGCTCCCTTCTCTCCCCCACCCCACAATTGTCCCCGCCATCTTAAGTACTGGCAGAAAGTCTGCCAGTACTAAAATAAAAGTTTTTTTTTTTTTTAAGAAAAAAAAAAAGCATATTTACATATGCTGTGTTTAGGATCCCCCCTTAACCCCCAACCTCCCTGATCCCCCCCAAAACAGCTCTCTAAGCCTCCCTCTCAGCCTTATTGGGGGCCATCTTGGGTACTGGCAGCTGTCTGCCAGTACCCAGTTTGAACTATCAAATGTTTATTTTTTTTTATTTTTTCTGTAGTGTAGCTCAATCCCCCCCCGCCCCCACGGACCAACCCCCACCACCTAAATCACACCTAAGGTTTTTTTTTTAACATTAAATGTCCCACTTTTATTTTGTTTTGGGACACATTTTTTCTGTAGTGTAGCGGTTCCCACCCGCTCCCTCCCCGTGCCCGCGCCCGCCCCCTCGTGCGCGTGCCCGCGCGCTCCCCTGGACTTCCCCGCCCACGATCCCTCCCCCCTCCACATGACCAGGGCCATCGATGGCCGCCACCCACCTCCCACACCGGCTCCCACCCACCAACGATACCGGCCATTGATGTCCGGTGCAGAGAGGGCCACAGAGTGGCTCTCTCTGCATCGGATGGCCGTAAAAGGTTATTGCAGGATGCCTCCATATCGAGGCATCACTGCAATAACCGGAAAGCAGCTGGAAGCGAGCAGGATCGCTTCCAGCTGCTTTCCACACCGAGGACGTGCAGGGTATGTCCTCAGGCGTTAACTGCCTTTTTTCTGAGGACGTACCCTGCACGTCCTCGGTCGTTAAGGGGTTAATAAGTGGGGTGGAATGAATTGCCCTCTTTTCTGTATAGTTGTCAATTGCCATTTCACTCTTACTTATTTTGGGAATGTATTGCTATCAAATGCCGCACCTTTTTCTATTTTCTTTCTTTCTAAATAGAGTTTCCATTGGTTACGGTTTCTCTGGTTTGTTGTAGTATGAATTCCAGTGCCTTGCTATTATCACATTTGCAATGTCAATGATATGTTTTTCTTTCATTTCTGATGTTTTTTTAAAGTTTTATTTTGAGTTGATCTCATTGATGCAGTTGCTGACAAAACACTGCCTGTTGCTTTGCCTCCCCCCCCCTTTCTTCAAAGGTTTTTATATTTAGCCATCAATCAGCAAGCGCTACCCAGGTTCTGAACCAAAAATGGTCTGGCTCCTAAGCTTGCATTCCTGCTTTGCAAATAAGGATACCAAGAGAACAAAGAAACATTAATAATAGGAGTAAATTAGAAAGTTGCTTAAAATTGCATGCTCTGTCTGAATCAATGTGGGTTTCATATACCTTTTTAAGGATGTTTTGAATACCTTGGAGCAATCAGAACCAAATCCAGAGGGTTCCACACCTGTAAATAAGTTGAATCAAGTTTTTAAGGCTCTGCCTAAAGTACCTAAGGCATTTGAAGCACCAGACTTGATTAGAGACTATTGAAAGAAAGAAAAGAGAAAAAAGAAACTAATAGCACTCCTAAATTGGATTCCCCATAATATATATAGTATTAGAGTTAGGTCTTTTAATGGGAAATGGGTGCTGTATACCAAGGTACAATATGTGGATAAAGTGGTGATTCACCACAGAAAGTGTATACTTTTAATAGCACTCCTTACCAATTCTCTCACTATTAATAAAGTATTTGAATTTATTCTTGAGGAAGAAAGGCAGATGAAAACATAACTTTTATTGAAATTACAATAAAAATGGGTAAAACAGAAATGATGAGAGATGAGATACAATGTTGCATATGTTTGACTGAAAAAATGTATCCGTTGCACTAGGAATAATAAATACAAAACAGAGTGGTGAGGGCTATGATTTTGTACACAGTAGGGAAATAAAGCACCAAACTGTAACTATGTATACTAGTTATAGTTGTGGCATGATAACGGTTGTGCACAATCATCAGTATGAGAGCTTACAGAGGGAAGGTTGCACGGTAGTGCCTTGCTGAGCAGAAGGAAACTGCCACAGACGAAAATGAAAATACAATGTTTTAGTAGTAGATCATAATCCTTATGTATCGGCAGTTACTATAATACCCAATTCACAAAGATGTTGCTAATACATGTATCAAGTATAGCGGTATTAGGCAAAAATTGTTTCCCCCTCCCCCATACACATAATATTTGTTCTTGCTGTGAATGGGATAGTCGATAGGCGGCTGAATATCAGAATGTTAAAACTGTTTTGCGATATAGTAGCTATATTGTAAATAAGCATTCAAGGTATACTTAAATTAGATTAGTCGTATATTTAAAATGGATCACATAGGGTAATGGAAATGGCTAGCAATGTTTGTGCTAAGCTGTCATAGCCCAAACAAACAATTGTGATCAAGCGTCATCACTAAGGTATTCTCTGCACTGAGGACACAGTGTGCATTGGATAAGTATTTAAATATTAAATGTGGTATTAAAGGGACACTCAAGTCAAAATAAACTTATGATTCAGATAGAGCATGATACAGGGGACCAGAAAATGGGAGAAAAAAAAAATTGTAAGAAAAAAAAAATCTACTGCTTATTTGAAATTCAGAGTTGGTGTTAAATCATTGGCTTTTTATTATGCACTTGTTAATTATGCAATTCAACTGCATTGAGTGGTCATTTTAAGCGCAATTGTTTTCGGAAACACAACACTCTCATAATTAAGTTAAAAATGAGGACCCCCATTATCCCCCTCAATACTCCCCTAGCATATTTCGCTATATAAGCTTTATCAAAGGTCCTCTGTAAAATCTCATACTGATAGTTTATTGTGCACAACCGTTATCATGCCACAACTATAACTACAATATTAGAATACATAGTTACAGTTTGGTGCTTTATTTCCCTACTGTGTACAAAATCATAGCCCTCACCACTCTGCTTTGTATTTATTATTCTCAGTGCAATGGATAATTTGTTTCAGTCATAAACATATGCAACATTGTATCTGCATATGTATGATATATAACCATTCATACACAATTCTCATCTCCTTATAATTCATGTTTTACCTATTTTTAATTGTAATTTAAATAAGTTATGTTTTAATCTACCCTTCTTTGTCAAAAATAAATTCAAATACTTTATTAATAGTGTAAGAATTGGTAAGTACTACTAAAGTATACACTTGCTGTGGTGAATCACCACTTTATCCACATATTGGTTAGAGACTATAGAGCCAAAGAATGGAAGAAACCATGCATTCCTTGAAACTGGTTCAAAAGAATGTATCCTCTTTCAGAGAAGAATTTAACTGCCTGGAAAGTAGTTCTACAGGTTGCTGGAGCTATTTCCACCTTAGCTAGACGTACTACTATTCCTATGAAGGATAGTTCTTCGTTTAGTGATCCAATGGATCACAACTCTGAGTCCTTGCTTAGGAAATTATTCTCCCAATCGGCTCTTCAGCTTAGACCTGCAGTAGCAATCACCTGTGTGTCCCCTGCAGCATCCTTCTGGTGTGATTCTCTTTATCAGATGGTTTCTTATCAATCTTCTGAGGATATTACCAACTGAAGTAAAGTCCTGAATCTGCCTAATGATTTAATTTGTGGTGCAGTCTTTGACATCAAAATTAATGTAAAAAATATGTCCATTGCTGTTCTCTTAAGGAGAGCTTTATGGCTTAAATTTTGTTCAGCCGAGAGGGTTTCTAAGAATAGGCTATTAGCAGTCCCTTTTGAAGGGAATATGCTTTTTGGATTAGAATTAGATTCTATTATCAACTGTCACTGGTGGGAAAGGGGCCTTTCTTCCTTAGGACAAGAAATTTGAGGGGGAGTACAAACAAACAAATTATTTTTGTTCCATTTGGCTTCCCTAGAGATCAAAATTCCCCCTCTAACCAGAAGTCTGAATCCCCCAAACCTTCCTAGAAGTTAGAATCTTCTTGGTCTAAAAACAAACAGACCCAAAAGCCCAACTCAAATCAGAAATCTGCATGAAGGGACGGGATCTTCTGGTAGGGGCAGATTGATTCGGTTTCAGAAGGCCTGGTCTTGCTCAGTTCAGAATCCCTTGGTTCTCAACATCTAATCCTAGGGTTATCGCATAGGCTTTCGCACCAGACCTCCTGGGAACGGTTTAATCTGTTTCACTTTTCAAAGGATCCTGTAAAGGCGGCTGGCTTTGTTCAATGTGTTGAATGTTTAGAGGATATGGGAGTGATCCACCCTGTTCTCTCAACAGGGTACGGGATTCTACTCCATTTTCTTTATTGTCCATAAAAGGAAGGCCCTTATCGTCCTATTCTGGACTTAAAAACTGTGAACAAATTTGTTTGTGTACTCTCTTACAAAATGGAAACGATCTGTACCATCTTGCCTCTAATTCAGGAGGGTCAGTTAATGACAACTGTAGACTTAAAAAAAAATCACAAGGATCATTTCCAGTTTCTAAGGTTTGCTTTTCTTAACCAGAATTACCAATTTGTGTTGCTCCCCTTTTTTCTGGCCACCGTCCCTCGCTTCTTCACAAAGGTATTCGGGGCTCTCTTAGCAGTGATGAGAGCTCAGGGAATCTCTGTTGCTCCTTATTTGGATGATATCTTGGTCCATGCTCAGTCTTTCTCTGACTACTGCTCATACACAAAAACACACAGAATGGTATCTTTCCTTCAGAAACATGGATAGGAAATAAATGTTCCCAAAAGTTTTTATCACCAACCACAAGGGTGGTTTTTCTGGGTGTGATAATAGACTTGGTTAAAATGCGCTTATCTCTCACAAACCTTCACAGAACAAAACTTTAGACTGCCTGTCTCTCCCTACAGATGGCTCATTCTCCATGTGTAGCACAATTTATGGAAGTAGTAGGTTTTATGGTAGCAGCATCAGATGCAGTACCTTTTGCTCATTTTCATCATTGTCCTCTCCAATTGTCCATGCTTCAATAGTAGTCAAAAGATCGTTTCCATCTGAAACAGCAGATAGAGCTCAGTTCTTTAGTCAAATAATCTCTCATGTTGGAGGGAAAGTCCCTATTTGGCCCTTGGAGCTTCTTTACTTTGGCCTATCTGGACCATAATCACTACAAAAACAAGACGGATGGTTTAGGGTGCTGTTTTGAAATCTCAAAGGGTACAGGGAGTATGGTTCCCTATGGAGGCAAGGTTACCTATCAACATCCTAGAATTTTTGTGACTTTTT
Organism: Bombina bombina; assembly: GCF_027579735.1. Classification (NCBI taxonomy): domain Eukaryota; kingdom Metazoa; phylum Chordata; class Amphibia; order Anura; family Bombinatoridae; genus Bombina; species Bombina bombina. The sequence continues at coordinate 483,503,197 of NC_069501.1, read as the reverse complement.
GGGTCTATCAATCTTGGCCACATCTCAAACAGGAAAAAAATAATTTGATTCCAGTCAGACAACATCACTGCCGTGGCGTACATCAATCACCAGGGAGGGACTCGACGTCCCTTAGTTATGCGACAGGTATGTCAAATTCTGTCTTGTGCAGAGGAGAAGCAATGCTCCCAATCGGTCATTCACATTTCGGGAGTGAACAATTGGGAAGCAGATTACCTAGGTTGTCAGTTCGTCCATCCAGGTGAATGTTCTCTTCATCAGGATGTGTTCGATCCATTAGTCCTGTGGTGGGGTCTTCCAGAAATCGATCTCATGGTGTCCAGATTGATCTGCAAACTTCCGGTTTATTATGGCAAGTCAAGAGATCCAAGTGCTCACATGATAGATGCTCTAGTCTTGGAACTTTCGTCTGGCCTATCTATTTCCTTAGTTTCTTCTTCCAAGAGTCATTGCAAGAACCAAGCAGGAATTGTCTTCTTTAAATCTCACAGCTCCAGCGTGGCCGTGCAGAACTTGGTATGTGGATTTAACACAGATTTATCTGCTGTCTCAAGGACCCTTCTATCATCCTGATCTCAAATCTGTGATTTTAGGTGCGTTCAGGTTGAATGACTAGTTCTCAAAAACAGATTCTCAGATTCTGTTATCTCTACTGCAAGCCAGAAAACCTGTCACACAAAAAAAATATCATAAGATTTGGAAAGGTTACTTACTTTGGTGTTCTAGAGGTTTCTCTTGGAAATCTTTTAGAAATCCTTAGAATTCTTCAGTTCCTTCAAGATGAACTAGATAAGGGATTATTGACTAGTTCTTTAAAGGGTCAGATTTCGGAAATTATCGATTTTGTGGTGTTGCACAAGAGCGCAAAATAGCACTCTTGTGCAATGCTGAATTCCGCCAACGGAATTCTGCCTGCCAGAGTTGAGCTGCGTCTTACAGGGGCGCAAATGTAGTGCTTACCTGGGTGTATTGGAGAGGCTTCATGAGTTTGAATTATGCATATCTTTCTCTTGGTATTGGCTCACCCGATGTGTTTAGCTAGGTCCCAGTAGTACATTGACTTTTTAAAATTTGTGTTTAACTCCTTTGCAGGGGTTCTATGCAAGCAATAGTACAGTTGTATTTCCCTTTTATGTTATATAGATATAACAGGTAGGCATTGTGTCTGGGTGTTTTAAGAGCAGTGCACTGTTGCTTTGTCTAGCAAGTGAACATTTTTTGTTATATATCGGGATTAAAGATGAAAATGTAAGTTACTCAAAAGGTAATCTTTTTTTATTAGTTCGTTTGAAGGTGTCTTTGGGAGGTAATTGTTTTAAAGAATTAAATCATTAATTTTCTGTAGCCAGCAAATGCCGGCAGGTTTGACAAGTAATCCTGCTGGCTCGCCATACATAATGCACCGCCCCATGGTTCAGACACACTCTCTTTAATTACGGATTTCTAATTTTGGCCAGTGCCCAGATGCAAGTGTATCTTTTGAAGCTGTAGGAAATCATCTGAACTTTTTTTTTTTTTTCTCTTCTAAATTGAAGTTATACTTTTAATAATTTTATTATTTTTGCTTCAAGCATTATCATTTATAAATTTTTTTTTTAAATGATAGGACATAAATTTGCATGTAGTTGCCATATTACAAACCTTTAGCTAATTGAATGTGGTTATAATTATTATTTATATTGTAACTTTATTAATATTTCTAGATGTTCTTAAGATTTTTTAAAAACCTTTTTTTTTTTAAAGTATTTTTAAAGGGATACTGAACCCAATTTTTTTCTTTTATGATTCAGATAGAGCATGCAATTTTATGCAACTTTACTCTAATTTTAGCCACCAATCAGCAAGCGCTACCCAGGTGCTTAAACAAAGATGGGCCTGCTCGTATGCTTACATTCCTGCTTTTTCAAATAAAGATACCAAGCGAACCAAGAAAAATTGATAAAAGGAGTAAATTAGAAACTTGCTTAAAATAACATGCTCAATCGCAATTATGAAAAAAAAAATTGGGTTCTGTATCCCTTTAAGTAGTCTGTCTTTCTCCATGACTGCTGGTATTATACCAGTGTTCTGCACAGGACCTCTTTAGCGGGTACACCACCCTGCTGATTTTATTGACCACCTGGGTTAAATTTTTAGCCAATATTAAGCTAATATTAAAAATGTTAGCTAAATGTTCAAAATACATTTTGTGAAATTATTCTATTTAATTTAGGATTTGGATAGCAGAAAATGTTAAAATATTACACTTCCCTCACCCGACTGTACACATCAGTGATTTAACCATTCGCTTGTTGGTAACCTAAAAGTGATTTAACCCCTTGATTACCAGAATGACCCAAATGATTTAATCCCTTGATTACCAGAAAGATACACATTCAGTCAATGAATTAAACTTAATGTGAGTAACACTTTTGGTTATTGCCCCTTTTGTGTGGATTTAGTGGCCTCAGGTGTGCAGCACCTTGAGCCGGGTTAGTGACCAGACCATTTTTCAATTTTCTGATCGTTTGGGACCAGGGCTATTTTTACATTTCTCTTGTAAGGTGTATCCAGTGCACGGATTCATCCTTTACTTGTGGGATATTCTCCTTCCCAACAGGAAGTGGCAAAGAGAGCACACAGCAGAGCTGTCCATATAGCTCCCCCTCTAGCTCCACCCCCCAGTCATTTTCTTTGCCGGCTCTAAGCAATCGGAAGGGTAAAGTGAATGTGGTGTTAGAAATGTAGTTTTTATTTTCTACAAGCAAAATTTTGTTATTTTAAATGGTACCGGTGTGTACTATTTACTCTCTAGCAGAAAGGAATGAAGAGTTCTGCAGGGAGGAAGATGATTTTAGCATGTTGTAACTAAAATCCACTGCTGTTCCCACATAGGACTGAGGAGTGCAAGAAAACTTCAGTTGGGGGGAACGGTTTGCAGGTTAGGCTGCAATAAGGTATGTTCAGTCATTTATTTCTAGACAAGACTGTGATAATGCTAGAAGAGACTGATAATATCCCCATGAGGGAAGGGTAAGCTGTATTCAGAGACTAAGTATGGAATTGCAAGCTTACATAACAGGGCTAGTTTATGCTGGTTGACACTACTTAATGGCAAACGGTTTTTATTGAAAAATTTCGTTTTTTGAGACACTTTGAAGGTTCCTTTGGGTTTCTTTCAGGGGTTATTACCCACATGTCTATTACTAAAACACTTGGGAGTGTTTCTTTAGGCCTCACAAGCACCGGAGTGAGGTGGGAGGGGCCTAATTTCGCTCCTCAGATGCGCAGTTATTTTGACTAGAAGTTCAGGCTGTTTTCACATGGAGGGTCCTGCTGCAGTTTGAGGGCCTATAAGAAGCTTTTTCCCCACAAATCTGGTCCTAAGGGTGCAGGTAGGGCCACAGCAGAGCTGTGGCAAGGTGCTGAAGTTTCATTAACCGTTTTTTCTGACTATTGTCGATCCGGTTTGGGCATTAAGGGGTTAATCGTTTATATTGCTAGTGGTGCAATCTTACTAATGCTTTAGGTACATACTGTAAAAATTTCGAAAAGCTTGCTGCATTTTTTCACTGTTTTTGCAAGATTGTGTGCCTTTTTTTATTTCTTAAAGGCACAGTACCGTTTTTTTTCAAAGTGTGTTTTTACTTGATTAAAGTGATTTCCAAGCCTGTTTATATTACTACTAGTCTGTTAAACATGTCTGACACCAAGGAAAGTCCTTGTTCAATGTGTTTAGAAGCCATGGTGGAACCCCCTCTCAGAATGTGTCCCACTTGTACTGATATGTCTATACACTTTAAAGAACATATTGTTGCACTTAAAAATGTGGCCCAAGATGATTCTCAGACAGAAGGTAACGAGGTTAGTCCGTCAACCTCTCCCCAAGTGTCACAACCAGTTACGCCCGCTCAAGCGACGCCTAGCACCTCTAGTGCGTCTAACTCTTTTACCTTGCAAGACTTGGCGGCAGTTATGGATAATACCCTCTCAGAGTTCTTATCTAAACTGCCCGTGTTACCTGCAAAGCGTGGTAGCTCTGTTTTAAGAACAGATAATGAGCATTCTGACGCTTTAGTAGCCGTATCCGATATACCCTCACTACACTCTGAAGTTGGGGCGAGGGATGTGCTGTCTGAGGGAGAAATTTCCGATTCAGGAAAGGTTTCTCCTCAGACAGATTCAGATACGTTGGCTTTTAAATTTAAACTAGAACACCTCCGCTTATTGCTCAGGGAGGTATTAGTTACTCTGGATGACTGCGACCCTATGGTGGTTCCAGAGAAATTGTGTAAAATGGACAAGTACCTAGAAGTTCCTGTTTACACTGATGTGTTCCCGGTCCCTAAGAGGATTGCGGATATCGTTACTAGGGAGTGGGATAAACCAGGTATTCCCTTCGTTCGCCCTCCTGTTTTTAAGAAAATGTTCCCCATATCTTACCCCATACGGGACTCGTGGCAGACGGTCCCTAAGGTGGAGGGGGCTGTTTCTTCACTTGCTAAACGCACAACTATACCTATAGAAGACAGTTGTGCTTTCAAAGACCCTATGGATAAAAAAATAGAGGGTTTACTTAAGAAAATTTTTGTTCAACAAGGTTTTCATCTCCAACCTATTGCCTGCATTGTTCCTGTAACCACTGCAGCTGCTTTCTGGTTTGAGGCGCTGGAAGATGCGCTCCAGACGGAGACCTCATATGAGGACAGAATTAAGGCTCTTAAGATGGCTAATTCTTTTATCACAGATGAAGCTTTCCAACTAGCTAAGTTAGCAGCAAAAAATTCAGGTTTCGCCATTTTGGCGCACAGGGCGCTATGGCTAAAGTCCTGGTCGGCCGATGTGTCGTCAAAATCCAAACTGTTGAACATCCCTTTCAAAGGAAAGACCCTCTTCGGGTCTGAATTGAAAGAGATTATTTCAGAAATCACTGGGGGAAAAGGCCATGCTCTCCCCCAGGACAAGTCCTTCAAGACAAAGAATAAACAAAATAATTTTCGTTCCTTTCGGAATTTCAGGAGCGGTCTCGCTTCATCCTCCCCTGCTGCAAAGCAAGAGGGTAACACTTCACAACCCAGGGCAGCCTGGAAACCTTACCAGGGCTGGAACAAGGGTAAACAGGCCAAGAAGCCTGCAGCTGCCTCCAAGACAGCATGATGGGGTAGCCCCAGATCCGGGACCGGATCTAGTAGGGGGCAGACTCTCTCTCTTCGCTCAGGCCTGGGCAAGAGATGTACATAATCCCTGCGCCTTAGAGATTGTATCTCAGGGATATCTTCTAGAATTCAAGGACTCCCCTCCAAGGGGAAGGTTCCACATTTCTCGTCTGTCTTCAGACCAGACAAAGAAAGAGCATTCTTACGCTGTGTAGAAGACCTACATACAATGGGAGTGATCCACCCAGTTCCAATTGCGGAACAAGGGCTGGGGTTTTACTCAAACCTGTTTGTGGTTCCAAAGAAAGAAGGAACTTTCAGACCAATCCTGGATCTAAAAATTCTAAACAAATTCCTCAGAGTCCCATCATTCAAGATGGAGACCATTCGGACAATCTTACCAATGATCCAGGAGGGTCAGTATATGACCACTGTGGATTTAAAGGATGCGTATCTGCACATTCCTATCCACAAAGATCATCACCAGTTTCTCAGGTTCGCTTTTCTGGACAAGCATTACCAGTTTGTGGCTCTTCCTTTCGGGTTGGCCACTGCTCCCAGAATTTTCACAAAGGTGCTAGGGTCCCTCCTGGCGGTTCTAAGACCGCGGGGCATAGCAGTGGCGCCTTATCTAGACGACATCTTAATTCAGGCGTCGACTTTCCAAAGAGCCAAGTCTCACACTGAAATTGTATTGGCCTTTCTGAGGTCTCACGGGTGGAAGGTGAACATCAAAAAGAGTTCTCTCCCCCCTCACAAGAATTTCCTTCCTAGGAACTCTAATAGACTCAGTAGAAATGAAAATATTTCTGACGGAGGTCAGAAAGTTAAAACTCTTAACCACTTGCCGATCCCTTCATGCCATTCCTCGGCCATCTGTAGCTCAGTGCATGGAGACAATCGGGCTAATGGTAGCGGCAATGGACATAGTCCCTTTTGCACGGATACACCTCGGACCACTGCAACTATGCATGCTCAAACAGTGGAATGGGGATTATGCAGATTTGTTTCCTCAAATACAGCTGGACCAGGGGACCAGAGATTCTCTTCTCTGGTGGTGGTCTCAGGATCACCTGTCTCAGGGAATGTGTTTCCGCAGACCAGAGTGGATCATCGTAACGACCGACGCCAGTCTGTTGGGCTGGGGCGCAGTCTGGGACTCCCTGAAAGCTCAGGGTTTATGGTCTCGGGAAGAAGCTCTTCTCCCGATAATCATTCTGGAACTGAGGGCGATATTCAACGCTCTCCAGGCATGGCCTCAGCTTGCTGCGGCCAAATTCATCAGATTTCAGTCGGACAACATCACAACTGTAGCTTACGTCAATCATCAAGGGGGAACAAGGAGTTCCCTAGCAATGACGGAAGTAACCAAAATAATCAGGTGGGCGGAGGATCACTCCTGCCATCTCTCAGCAATTCACATCCCAGGAGTAGGCAACTGGGAGGCGGATTTTCTAAGTCATCAGACTTTTCACCCGGGGGAGTGGGAACTCCACCCGGAGGTATTTGCCCAGCTGACTCAGCAATGGGGCACTCCAGAATTGGATCTGATGGCGTCCCGTCAGAACACCAAGCTTCCTCTTTACGGGTCCAGATCCCGGGATCCCCAGGCGGTGCTGATAGATGCTCTAGCAGCGCCTTGGTCTTTCAATCTGGCCTATGTTTTTCCACCATTTCCTCTCCTCCCTTGTCTGGTTGCCAGAATCAAGCAGGAGAGGGCTTCGGTGATTCTAATAGCGCCTGCATGGCCACGCAGGACCTGGTATGCAGACCTAGTGGACATGTCTTCTGTTCCACCATGGACACTACCAATGAGGCAGGACCTTCTAATACAAGGTCCTTTCAAACATCCAAATCTAATTTCTCTGCGTCTGACTGCTTGGAGATTGAACGCCTAATTCTATCAAACCGTGGTTTCTCTGAGTCGGTTATTGATACCGTGATTCAGGCTAGAAAGCCTGTCACCAGGAAAATCTACCATAAGATTTGGCGAAAATATCTTTTTTGGTGCGAATCCAAGGGTTATTCATGGAGTAAGATTTGGATTCCCAGGATATTGTCCTTTCTCCAAGAAGGATTGGAGAAAGGATTATCAGCTAGTTCCTTAAAAGGACAGATATCGGCTTTGTCTATTCTTTTACACAAACGTCTGGCAGAGGTACCAGACGTTCAAGCGTTTAGTCAGGCTTTAGTCAGAATCAAGCCTGTTTATAGACCTGTGGCTCCGCCATGGAGTCTGAATTTAGTTCTTTCAGTTCTGCAAGGGGTTCCGTTTGAACCTTTACATTCCATAGATATTAAGCTTTTATCTTGGAAAGTTTTGTTTTTGGTAGCTATCTCTTCTGCTCGAAGAGTTTCACAGTTATCTGCTTTACAGTGTGATTCACCTTACCTGGTGTTCCATGCAGATAAGGTAGTTTTGCGTACCAAACCCGGTTTTCTTCCTAAGGTTGTATCTAATAAGAATATTAACCAGGAAATTGTTGTTCCTTCTCTGTGTCCTAATCCTTCATCGAAGAAGGAACGTCTGTTACACAATCTTGATGTGGTTAGTGCTTTAAAGTTCTATTTACAAGCAACTAAGGATTTCAGACAAACAACTTCTTTGTTTGTTATCTATTCTGGTAAGAGGAGAGGTCAGAAGGCGACTGCTACCTCTCTTTCCTTTTGGCTGAAAAGCATCATCCGTTTGGCCTATGAGACTGCTGGCCAGCAGCCTCCTGAAACAATTACTGCTCATTCTACTAGAGCAGTGGCTTCCACATGGGCTTTTAAAAATGAGGCTTCTGTTGAACAGATTTGTAAGGCAGCGACTTGGTCTTCGCTGCATACTTTTTCCAAATTTTACAAATTCGATACTTTTGCTTCTTCGGAGGCTATTTTTGAGAGAGAGGTTCTACAAGCAGTGGTGCCTTCCGTTTAAGGTACCTGTCTTGTTCCCTCCCTTCATCCGTGTCCTAAAGCTTTGGTATTGGTATCCCACAAGTAAAGGATGAATCCGTGGACTGGATACACCTTACAAGAGAAAACAGAATTTATGCTTACCTGATAAATTTATTTCTCTTGTGGTGTATCCAGTCCACGGCCCGCCCTGTCATTTTAAGACAGGTGGTTTTTATTTTTAACCCCTTAATGACCACAATGTACCCTGTATGTCACTGGTCGTTAAGGTTTTTTTCAGGACATAATAGCACAAGTCTAGCAAGAACACGCTATTAATGCTCTCCCTCCAGAAGGCTTTGTGGAATAGAGCAGTCACAACGCTGGTGGCAAGACCGCGCTTTAAAACAATCAAGTCCCAAAAAAAGGCCAGCAACATACAGGGTACGTCGCTGGTCCTTAAGGGGTTAAACTACAGTCACCACGGCACCCTATGGTTTCTCCTTTTTCTTCCTAACCTTCGGTCGAATGACTGGGGGGTAGAGCTAGAGGGGTAGCTATATGGACAGCTCTGCTGTGTGCTCTCTTTGCCACTTCCTGTTGGGAAGGAGAATATCCCACAAGTAAAGGATGAATCCGTGGACTGGATACACCACAAGAGAAATAAATTTATCAGGTAAGCATAAATTCTGTTTTTTGCAGTGTTTGTGTTAAGCTGTAATTTTCCTCTTACTCATTTACAGTACCCACACATATTATATACTGTTTTTCTCTCCATTAAATTGACTTTCTAAAGATACCATTATTTTGATCTTATCTTATAATTTACTATAATTTTTTTTAATAAAATATGATGAAAAAATTAAAAAAAAAAACCCCACCAAAAAACACCCATGCTAAATAGTTTCTAAATGTTGTCCTGAGTTTTGAAATACCCAAAACACCCATGCTAAATAGTTTCTAAATTTTGTCCTGCGTTTAGAAATACCCAACGTTTACATGTTCTTTGCTTTTTTTGCAAGTTATAGGGCAATAAATACAAGTAGCACTTTGCTATTTCCAAACCGTTTAAAAAAAATTAAAAATTGCATAAGTTACATTTTAACACTGAAATCTGAATCCCTGAATAACTCTGTACATGTTTATGTATACTGTGTGTTTGTGTGTGTGTGTGTGTGTGTGTGTGTGTGTGTGTGTGTGTATATATACCGTATTTTTTTTTTTTAGTAGACAACCAAAAGTATTGATTAAGGCCCATTTTGGTATATTTCATGCCACCATTTCACAACCAAATGTGATCAAATAAAAAAAAAAAATTGTTAACTTTTTCACTAACTTTTCTCACTGAAATTATTTACAAACAGCTTGTGCAATTATGGCACAAATGGTTGTAAATTCTTCTCTGGGATTCCCTTTGTTAAAAAATAGCAGTCTTACAGTATATGGCTTTGGCATTGCTTTTTGGTAATTAGAAGGCAGCTAAATGCCGCTGCGCACCACTTGTATTATGCCCAGCAGTGAAGGGGTTAATTAGGTAGCTTGTAGGGAGCTGAATGGTTAATTTTAGCTTTAGTGTAGAGATCAGCCTACCACCCCTGATCCCTCCTTGACCCCTCTCAAACAGCTCTCTTCCCTTCCCCACCTCACTATTATTGCCGCCATCTTTAGTACTGGCAGAAAGTCTGCCAGTATAAAAATGTTTTTTTTTTAAAATTATATATTTTCTGCAGTGTAGGATCCCCCCCCATACCACCCAACCTCCCTGAGCCCCCTGCAAACAGCTCTCTAAACCTCCCCTCTCTAACTATTTGCTACCATTTTGGGTACTGGCAATTTTTCTATAGTGTATCTGTCCCCCCCTCAATGCCCTACCCCCTTCCCCCTCCCGGATCCCTTTCCCAACATTATTCCCACACTCTCCCACGACTTCTTACTTGGTGATCACACACACGACCTCCGCTCCCGCAAGTGAATTTCAGCCTCCTGCCGGAAGTTCTCCAGTGATGGTCCGCCCCACCCACCAACGATCGGCACCATCGCTGGTTTATGCAGAGAGGTCCGGAGAGTGGCTGCAATACCCTAAAAGCGTCTGGAAGCGATCATGATTGCTTCCAGTGCTTTATAACCCTGAAGACGTACAGGGTACATCCTTGGTCATTAAGTGACAGTTTTTGTAGGACGTACCCTGTACCCTGAACTTACCTAGATAAACCTTTCAGCAAACGATAACAAGAGAAGGAAGCAAATTAAATAATAGAAGTAAACTGGAAAGTTGTTTAAAATTGTATGTTCTGTCTAAATCATGAGTGTCTAATGTTGAATTTACTGTCCCTTTAAAGCAGTGTTTCCCAAACCCAGTCCCCAAGACCCTTCAAGTGATGGTAAATTCACCGAAATAATTTTGCATATTTCGAAAGTACTTTTACTTCTAAGCATATCATTGTGGTTATTTATGTCCCAAGCACAATACATCTTTTGTAAGACCCCTTTTTTATGAGGCTCCGTTACCTGCTTTAATGCTGCCTCTGTCTCACAATTTCCCGTGCTGGTAACTGAAGCCAACTCAGCCGTTTCAGACAGTGAATCGTTACGGTAAAGCAGATTCACTGTTTAAGCTGAGCACTTGCGCAGTTCTACTTCACAGCTAATTCAGCTTCATAATAATGTAACGTCTATATAAGCAACAGGATACTCGATAATTATATGTCATATGTAGTGTGATCAGACACAAAAAACGGTATTGCAGGATCCCTCAATATCGAGGCAGCACTGCAATACCCTAAAAGCGGCTGGATATGCAGATATGCTTCTGAAATAAAAATGATCCTTGCGCAATATAAACTGACACTACTGCCGGCAGATAGCATAATAAAATCGCTGCTCCTATATAAAAATGTCCATGTTAATCCAATTGTTATAGTGCACATAAAGCAGTTGAATACAGTTCCCTTGTGAGAATATAACTGCACTTAAAGGACCATTCCGGACAAAATTTAAATGCACACAGATGAATTACATCTTTGAACAGAAACCTATTTGCAATATGCATGTATTGGCAAAAATATTTCTTGTATAAATTATCACTGTTTTAGTGTTGGCATTTTTCTGCGCACGTGCTTGTGAAGCATAGCTCAATATTGTCAGTGCACCAGCGTTTTAAATGCTGCAGCTGCTCAAAGCGCCAGTGAATCTTGTATCATATTAGCAATTAACAAATTGAGTCATTACCAGATGGTACAAGCACCTTAGGCTCTCTGAGCATGTGTTGTGTTTAAAATGCTTGTGCAGGGTGCATACTTGAATACACTTTTGAAACTGCTTTTAATTAGAAGCATTTTTGCTAATACCAATATGCTACAAAAATACTTCTATTCAAAACTGAAATTCATCCATGTGGATCCCAATTTTGCCTGAAATGTCCTTTTAAGGGTATCAATCTGCCGTTAGTCTGATCCGCGGTAAAAGTGCAGTTCAGATAACCATACTGGTCGTGGCACTTAGAGGTATTTTCCTCGCTGCTTTGCAAAGGTATCCCAGCTAGGCTGTTGTGTGCTCATGTGATATTACATTCACAGTCTCACCCAACAGTAGCAGTGCATATCCGACTGTATATTCTGCACACTAGAGCCACAACATCTGCAAAATCCGTACTTTAGATCTGCCGAGTAGTATCCAAAGCATGAGCGGTATACTCATTCAGGCATCTGTATTCTGGTGTCTCAACGAGGCATAGCATGAAAGATAATTTATAAAAGTAATAATAATAATCCTGAGTGCTCATCTCTCTCATCTCTGTGTATCTCTTTTTTCTCTTTCTCTCTCACTCTCTATCTCACCCTCCTGCAGAGGAATAGACTATCCTTTCCAGCACTTCCCCATATATCCCCATAGGTTGCTCAGGCGAAAAAGAGACATACGATAGAGAGAAAAAAAAATACTATTTTGTATATTTCCAGTAAAAAAAATTAACTACTGTGTATAGATAATGATCCCTGGTTTATATAATATATATTGTTACAATAACCTATAGACTCCACAAGTGGCAATTATCAAATAGTCCATAATGCGCAAACAAAACCTAGAGAGCTCTCTAGTAAAAACTGTATCCGAGTAAGGATATGAATGAATCTATGTCCAATATAATCAATGATGAAAGTAATCAAGCCGGAAGAATCCCCATGCCCTAAGGGGTGAAACGTGCATAGCTGGCAGAATGTTACATGTAGTCTCTGGCTCAGTGGAATATTAGTGGTTATACAAAAGATTATTGCAAAGATTTGGGACAGGTTTCATGCAAAGTTGAATCATTGGAGCAGTGAAGAAACAACTTTGAAATGGCATATGTAATTGACCGGCACTTCAATGCAATCGTGGAGAGAACCGCGGAAGCCTATGATGGTCTTGCGTGAGTAATTTTGAAATTTGAGCAGATCCCCTGTTTGCCTTGATGGGCTGATGTGTTCTGAGGAAAAGGGGAATTTGATATGAAGACGCTGCTCTGCTAGCCTCATGATTACAATTGCTTGATTGATTGGGGATTCTCTGTAGCCTTGAAAAAGGCGCTTTGCGTTTGTAAAGGAGAATCTCATCTCCATTGTTGTTTCTAACTCAGTGCTTGACAAATCTGTTTAAAAATTAGGAGCCAGTAAGAATATTTAGTAGCCAGATATATTTTTAGGAGCCAGACAGTGCAATTTGTATATAGACATATGGAGAAAAATCCCAAAAGTTAGGAGCCAGGGATAAAATTCTAGGAGCCAGTGGCTCCCAGGCTCCTGGGTTTATCGAGCCCTGTTCTAACTTATATGATTTGCTCCAGTTTGGGAGGGTCAAGTTTACTAACCTTTATCAAGAGCCATATTAACCACTCTCTGACTGTACTTAAGTGCCACCTATGGATAACAAATCTAGAAGTCATGGATTACATTGGACATAGATTCATTCATATCTTTACTTGGATACAGTTTTTACTAGAGAGCCCTCTGGATAGGTTTTGTTTGCGCATTATGGACTTTTTGATAATAGCCACTTGTGGATTTTATATGTTATTGTAACAATATATATTATATAAACCAGGGATCATTATCTATACACAGTTGTTAATTCTTTATTTATTGGTAATATACATACAAGTATTTCTCTTGTTAAGTGTATCCAGTCCACGGATCATCCATTACTTATGGGATATTCTCCTTCCCAACAGGAAGTTGCAAGAGGATCACCCACAGCAGAGCTGCTATATAGCTCCTCCCCTCACTGCCATATCCAGTCATTCTCTTGCAACTCTCAACAAAGATGGAGGTCGTAAGAGGAATGTGGTGTTTTATACTTAGTTTATTTCTTCAATCAAAAGTTTGTTATTTTTAAATGGTACCAGAGTGTACTGTTTATCTCAGGCAGTATTTAGAAGAAGAATCTGCCTGAGTTTTCTATGATCTTAGCAGAAGTAACTAAGATCCTTTGCTGTTCTCACATATTCTGAGGAGTGAGGTTACTTCAAAGGGGGAATGGCGTGCAGGTTTTCCTGCAATAAGGTATGTGCAGTTAATATTTTTCTAGGGAGGGAATTTGCTAGAAAATGCTGCTGATACCGAAGTAATGTAAGTAAAGCCTTAAATGCAGTGATAGCGACTGGTATCAGGCTTATGAATAGAGATACATACTCTTATAAAAGTGTATTTTAAAACGTTTGCTGGCATGTTTAATCGTTTTTTATATATGTTTGGTGATAAAACTTATTGGGGCCTAGTTTTCTCCACATGGCTGGCTTGAATTTTGCCTAGAAACAGTTCCCTGAGGCTTCCCACTGTTGTAATATGAGTGGGAGGGGCCTATTTTAGAGTTTTTTTGCGCATCAAAAATTACAGACACAGACATCCAGCTTCTTCCTGCATGATCCAGGACTTCTCTGAAGGGCTCAAAAGGCTTCAAAAGTCATATTGAGGGAGGTAAAAAGTCACAGTTGTGACTGTTTAAAAAACGTTTTTGTCATTTGTTATTCCGTTTTTGGTATTAAGGGGTTAATCATCCATTTGCAAGTGGGTGCAATGCTCTGCTAACTTGTTACATACACTGTAAAAATTTTGTTGGTGTAACTGCCTTTTTTCACTGTTATTTCAAATTTAGGACCAAATTTGTGTTTCTTAAAGGTGCAGTAACGTTTTTTTATATTGCTTGTAAACTTGTTTTAAGTGATTTCCAAGCTTGCTAGTCTTATTGCTAGTCTGTTTAAACATGTCTGACACAGAGGAACCTAGTTGTTCATTATGTTTGAAAGCCATGGTGGAGCCCCATAGGAGAATGTGTACTAAATGTATTAATTTCACCTTAAACAGTAAAGATCAGTCTTTATCTATAAAAGAATTATCACCAGAGGGTTCTGTCGAGGGGGAAGTTATGCCGACTAACTCTCCCCGCGTGTCAGACCCTTCGCCTCCCCCTCAGGGGACGCACGCTGATATGGCGCCAACTACATCAGGGACGCCCATAGCGATTACCTTGCAGGACATGGCTGCAATCATGAATAATACCCTGTCGGAGGTATTATCTAGATTTCCTGAATTAAGAGGCAAGCGCGATAGCTCTGGAGTTAGGAGAGATACAGAGCGCGCAAATGCTGTAAGAGCCATGTCTGATACTGCGTCACAGTATGCAGAACACGAGGACGGAGAGCTTCATTCTGTGGGTGACATCTCTGACTCGGGGAAACCTGATTCAGAGATTTCTAATTTTAAATTTAAGCTTGAGAATCTCCGTTAATTGCTTGGGGAGTTATTAGCTGCTCTGAATGACTAACACAGTTGCAATTCCAGAGAAATTGTGTAGGCTGGATAGATACTATGCGGTGCCGGTGTGTACTGACGTTTTTCCTATACCTAAAAGGCTTACAGAAATTATTAGCAAGGAGTGGGATAGACCACTACACGGGACTTATGGCAGACAGTCCCTAAGGTGGAGGGAGCAGTTTCTACTTTAGCAAAGCGTACCACTATCCCGGTTGAGGACAGTTGTGCTTTTTCAGATCCAATGGATAAAAAATTGTTGAGTTACCTTAAGAAAATGTTTATTCAACAAGGTTTTATTTTAAAACCCCTTGCATGCATTGCGCCTGTCACTGCTGCGGCGGCATTCTGGTTTGATGCCCTGGAAGAGGCCTTCCGTACAGCTCCATTGGAGGAAATTATTGACAAGCTTAGAACGCTTAAGCTAGTTAACTCATTTGTTTCTGATGCCATTGTTCATTTGACTAAACTAACGGCTAAGAATTCCGGATTCGCGTAGGGCGCTATGGCTTAAATCCTGGTCAGCTGACGACGTGACTTCAAAGTCTGTTACTCAACATTCCTTTCAAGGGGCAGACCTTATTCGGGCCTGGCTTGAAGGAAATCATTGCTGACATTACTGGAGGCAAGGGTCATACCCTTCCTCAGGACAGGGCCAAATCAAAGGCCAAACAGTCTAATTTTCGTGCCTTTCGAAATTTCAAGGCAGGAGCAGCATCAGCTTCCTCCACTTCAAAACAAGAGGGAACTGTTGCTCATTCCAGACAGGCCTGGAAACCTAACCAGTCCTAGAACAAGGGCAAGTAGGCCAGGAAACCTGCTGCTGCCCCCAAGACAGAATGAAGGAACGGCCCCCTATCCGGAAACGGATCTAGTGGGGGGGCAGACTTTCTCTCTTCGCCCAGGCGTGGGCAAGAGATGTTCAGGATCCCTGGGCGTTGGAGATCATATCTCAGGGATATCTTCTGGACTTCAAAGCTTCTCCTCCACAAGGGAGATTTCATCTTTCAAGGTTATCAGCAAACCAGATAAAGAAAGAGGCATTCCTAAGCTGTGTGCAAAACCTCCTAGTAATGGGAGTGATCCATCCAGTTCCGCGGACGGAACAGGGAAAAGGGTTTTATTCAAATCTGTTTGTGGTTCCCAAGAAAGAGGGAACCTTCAGACCAATCTTGGATCTAAAGATCTTAAACAAATTCCTCAGAGTTCCATCATTCAAAATGGAAACTATTCGGACCATCCTACCCATGATCCAAGAGGGTCAGTACATGACCACAGTGGACTTAAAGGATGCCTACCTTTACATACCGATTCACAAAGATCATCATCGGTTCCTAAGGTTTGCCTTTCTAAACAGGCATTACCAATTTGTAGCTCTTCCCTTCAGGTTGGCTACAGCCCCGAGAATTTTTACAAAGGTTCTGGGCTCACTTCTGGCGGTTCTAAGACCGTGAGGCATAGCGGTGGCTCCGTATCTAGACGACATCCTAATACAGGCGTCAAGCTTTCAAATTGCCAAGTCTCATACAGAGATTGTTCTGGCATTTCTGAGGTTGCATGGGTGAAAAGTGAATGTGGAAAAGAGTTCTCTATCCCCACTCACAAGAGTCTCCTTCCTAGGGACTCTTATAGATTCTGTAGAGATGAAAATTTACCTGACTGAGTCCAGGTTATCAAAACTTCTAAATGCTTGCCGTGTCCTTCATTCCATTCCACGTCCGTCAGTGGCTGAGTGCATGCATCTCAGACCGCTGCAATTATGCATGCTAGGTCAGTGGAATGGGGATTACTCAGATTTGTCCCCTCTACTAAATCTGGATCAGGAGACCAGAGATTCTCTTCTCTGGTGGCTATCTCGGGTCCATCTGTCCAAGGGTATGACCTTTCGCAGGCCAGATTGGACGATTGTAACAACAGATGCCAGCCTTCTAGGTTGGGGCGCAGTCTGGAACTCCCTGAAGGCTCAGGGATCGTGGACTCAGGAGGAGAAACTCCTCCCAATAAATATTCTGGAGTTAAGAGCAATATACAATGCTCTTCTAGCTTGGCCTCAGTTAGCAACCCTGAGGTTCATCAGATTTCAGTCGGACAACATCACGACTGTGGCTTACATCAACCATCAAGGGGGAACCAGGAGTTCCCTAGCGATGTTAGAAGTCTCAAAGATAATTCGCTGGGCAGAGTCTCACTCTTGCCACCTGTCAGCGATCCACATCCCAGGCGTAGAGAACTGGGAGGCTGATTTTCTAAGTCGTCAGACTTTTCATCCGGGGGAGTGGGAACTCCATCCTGAGGTGTTTGCTCAACTGATCCATCGTTGGGGCAAACCAGAACTGGATCTCATGGCGTCTCGCCAGAACGCCAAGCTTCCTTGTTACGGATCCAGGTCCAGGGACCCGGGAGCGACGCTGATAGATGCTCTAGCAGCTCCTTGGTTCTTCAACCTGGCTTATGTGTTTCCACCGTTTCCTCTGCTCCCTCGACTGATTGCCAAAATCAAGCAGGAGAGAGCATCGGTGATTATGATAGCGCCTGCGTGGCCACGCAGGACCTGGTATGCAGACCTAGTGGACATGTCATCCTTTCCACCATGGACTCTGCCTCTGAGGCAGGACCTTCTAATACAAGGTCCTTTCAATCATCCAAATCTAATTTCTCTGAGACTGACTGCATGGAGATTGAACGCTTGATTCTATCAAGGCGTGGCTTCTCCGAGTCAATCATTGATACCTTAATACAGGCACGAAAGCCTGTCACCAGGAAAATCTACCATAAGATATGGCGTAAATATCTTTATTGGTGTGAATCCAAGAATTACTCATGGAGTAAGGTTAGGATTCCTAGGATATTGTCCTTTCTCCAAGAGGGTTTGGACAAAGGATTATCAGCTAGTTCTTTAAAAGGACAGATTTCTGCTCTGTCTATTCTTTTGCACAAGCGTCTGGCAGAGGTTCCAGACGTCCAGGCATTTTATCAGGCTTTGGTTAGAATTAAGCCTGTGTTTAAAACTGTTGCGCCCCCGTGGAGCTTAAACTTGGTTCTTAAAGTTCTTCAAGGAGTTCCGTTTGAACCCCTTCATTCCATTGATATTAAACTTTTATCTTGGAAAGTTCTGTTTTTGATGGCTATTTCCTCGGCTCGGAGAGTCTCTGAGCTATCTGCCTTACAATGTGATTCTCCTTATCTGATTTTTCATGCAGATAAGGTAGTTCTGCGTACCAAACCTGGGTTTTTACCTAAGGTGGTTTCTAACAAGAATATCAATCAAGAGATTGTTGTTCCATCATTGTGTCCTAATCCTTCTTCAAAGACGGAACGTCTTTTACATAATCTGGACGTAGTCCGTGCCTTGAAGTTTTACTTACAAGCTACTAAAGATTTTCGCCAAACATCTTCCCTGTTTGTCGTTTACTCTGGACAGAGGAGAGGTCAAAAAGCTTCGGCAACCTCTCTTTCCTTTTGACTTCGGAGCATAATTCGCTTAGCCTATGAGACTGCTGGACAGCAGCCCCCTGAAAAGATTACAGCTCATTCTACTAGAGCTGTGGCTTCCACCTGGGCCTTTAAAAATGAGGCCTCTGTTGAACAGATTTGCAAGGCTGCGACTTGGTCTTCGCTTCACACCTTTTCAAAATTTTACAAATTTGATACTTTTGCTTCTTCGGAGGCTGTTTTTGGGAGAAAGGTTCTTCAGGCAGTGGTTCCTTCCGATTAATCCTGCCTTGTCCCTCCCATCATCCGTGTACTTTAGCTTTGGTATTGGTATCCCATAAGTAATGGATGATCCGTGGACTGGATACACTTAACAAGAGAAAACATAATTTATGCTTACCTGATAAATTTATTTCTCTTGTAGTGTATCCAGTCCACGGCCCGCCCTGTCTTTCAAGGCAGGTCTAAATTTTATTTAAACTACAGTCACCACTGCACCCTATGGTTTCTCCTTTCTCGTCTTGTTTCGGTCGAATGACTGGATATGGCAGTGAGGGGAGGAGCTATATAGCAGCTCTGCTGTTGGTGATCCTCTTTCAACTTCCTGTTGGGAAGGAGAATATCCCATAAGTAATGGATGATCCGTGGACTGGATACACTACAAGAGAAATACATTTATCAGGTAAGCATAAATTATGTTTTTTCCCTCAGTCTTATGTCTCTTTTTCACCTGAGCAACCTATGGGGAAGTGCTGGAAAGGATAGTCTATTCCTCTGCAGGAGGGTTCTTTAATTGAATTGATTTTTATCTTTCTACTATCCCCGTGCACCAACTCCCTGCAAATATTAACGAATGCAGTGAGTAGATACCCATTAACTTTGCAATTACCTGTGAGTGCAGAGAACTATATTTATTTATATATATATCTCAAAATAACAAGAGTATTGTATTGAGCAATGATACCTTTTTATTGGAATAACTATACATTTATAAGTTGAAGCTTTTGGAAGAATGTCCTCCTTTTTCAAGTCTGAAGCAATACTGACCAATTTAAAACACAGGATGGCTAAAAAAGGCAGAAAGTGTTGCAGAGGTCTGAATGCAGGGGGAGGAGGGGGCGTCGTAAAAATCATGAGGGGGGTTTAGGAGACATAGGCAGACAGTGTCCAGTGAAGGATAACAGACAGGGGAAATATGTGGTTATACACAGAGAATATACTGACATAAAGTTATATATAATCATGGAATCAATATGTATAAAGATGTGAAATTAGGTATACAGGGGAATATGAGAAAGGAAAGTGAGAGAAATAAAAGGGGAATGATAATAATGACAAAAGTGTGGACATAGGCTTACCTGTGTACCTATGCATAGAGAGTGTGGAATATACAATGTAATTGACTACAGTATATAAAAATATACATTAGAAAAAATTTTGATAATGGGTTAAGAAACCAGAGTCCACATTTAGTCCAGAATTTAGCAAGTTGAAGTGCATTAGCATTTTCATTTCAAAGGTTTTTCTTTCCATGGTGTTTTTGAAGTTGCCTTTGAGAATCTTGATTTTGAGGTTTTGGATGGAGTGGTCAGGTTGGGTGAAATGGTGACCAACAGGGGTACAGTATTTTGTTTCATAGTGATTTTTGATTGAGTGTCTGTAAGTTCATCCGAAGGTGCCATTTTTGACTTGTTTCTCCAATATAACAACCCACTTCACATGCAGTGCAATGTATCATGTATATCACATTTGCAGATATACATGAATATTGTCTTTTTTTTTTTCTAGCTTTTGGATTTCAGTTTTTTGTATAAATTGGAAAGCTGTTTAAAATGTCATGTTTTATCTGAATCCTGAAAGAAAAATTAGGGTTTTCATTTCCCTATAATTGTTGCAACCGCCTTAACTAGGGAAATAGTGTAAATCTAGTCTGTAAGGGTTCTTGAAGACTGGAGTTGAGAGAGACTGTTTTAGAGCAAATTACAAGTCAGTGTTTGTATTTATTTTATTCTTATTTTTTTTTCTATGGTAACCTTTTACTATTTCTTTCACTCCAGCACTCTGGGACCAGCTTTTGGAAGGACGAATCAAATTACAGAAAGCCCTTCTAGTGGCAAATCAGCTCCCACAGCCTTATACGTTTCCAGTATTTAAAAAGGAAGGAGGTGCAGAATTTTCTGGGGCTCTCAAGAACAGTAAGTGCTGAGCATTATTATTAAAAGAACATACTAGTTTCACAGAATGATGTTCTACATGCGGGCACAAAATAACTGCCTTATATTTTGTTTGTTTTTTGTCATTTGCTTAAAGGGACATAAAACCCAATTTTTTTCTTTTGTGATTCAGATAGGGCAACTTTCTAATTTACGTCAATTATCATATTTTCTTCGCTCTCTCACATTTTGTGATTGGTTGATTGCTGTCACATGATGATCACTGAAGGAAAATTGACTCATTTTGAAACTTTCAAATTTGTCAGGATCAAATATACTCATTTGAAATTCAGACTATGCTTTAGTATTGTCTTTTCATTATGCGTTTATTTTGTATTCAATTATACTGTATTTCATGGTCTTTTTAAACAAAAAAAAAAAGATTAAAGGGACAGTAAACCTTAAAAATAATGTTATATAATTCTTCACATAGTGCAGAATTATATACCATTATATTAGCCAAACATTTCTAAAACCTAATATTCCCTATTCATTTTTTTAAAAAAAAGCGCTGTTTCACAGACCCGCTCTCTGCTGAGTGGGCTGCGACAGGAGCGAGCTGCACTTAGTCTTATGGCGCGGTCGGGCCGGGCTGTGACTATACAGCTGGCCCGATGCGCTGAGTAAATATAACAGACCCGCTCAGCAGAGAGCGGGTCTGTGAAACAGCGCTATTTTTAAAAATTAATAGGGAATATTAGGTTTTAGAAATGTTTGGCTAATATAATGTTATATAATTCTGCACTATGTGCAGAATTATATAACATTATTTTTAAAGTTTACTGACACTTTAATGCAAACTGTAATAAGTCTACAGCGATACACCCCTGCTGTTCATTGTGTTTCTACATGATACAGGTAGCACAAAAAGGTGGACCATTTTTTTTATTAAATATGCAAGAAAAGTAAAATACGAACAAAAACAACCTTGTTTAAAGGGACACTCAAATCAAAATTAAACTTCCATTATTCAGATAGAGAATGCAATTTTAAACAACTTTCCAATTTACTTACATTAAAAAAAGTGCACAGTCTTTTTATATTTAAACTTTTGTGAGTCACCACCTCCTACTGAGCATGTGCAAGAATTCACAGAATAAGCATATATATGCATTTGCGAATGGCTGATGGCTGTCACATGATACGTGTATGCATTTGTGATTGGCTGATGGCGGGAGTGGAAATAGACATAACTTTGAACTTCTAATGAATAGATTTTTCTCCAACATTGGTGTGTCCGGTCCACGGCGTCATCCTTACTTGTGGGATATTCTCTTCCCCAACAGGAAATGGCAAAGAGTCCCAGCAAAGCTGGTCACATGATCCCTCCTAGGCTCCGCCCACCCCAGTCATTCTCTTTGCCGTTGCACAGGCAACATCTCCACGGAGATGGTTAAGAGTTTTTTGGTGTTTAAATGTAGTTTTTATTCTTCTATCAAGTGTTTGTTATTTTAAAATAGTGCTGGTATGTACTATTTACTCTGAAACAGAAAAGGATGAAGATTTCTGTTTGTAAGAGGAAGATGATTTTAGCAGACAGTAACTAAAATCGATTGCTGTTTCCACATAGGACTGTTGAGATGAAGTAACTTCAGTTGGGGGAAACAGTTAGCAGACTTTTCTGCTTAAGGTATGACTAGCCATATTTCTAACAAGACTGTGTAATGCTGGAAGGCTGTCATTTCCCCTCATGGGGACCGGTAAGCCATTTTCTTAGTCAAAAACAAACAGAATAAAGGGCTTATTATGGGCTAAAAAACTGGTAGACATTTTTATGGGCTAAATCGATTGCTTTATTTGTGCATATTATTCAAATTTAGGCTAACAATTGACATTTATAATCTTGGGGAACGTCTATAAAACGGCAGGCACTGTATTGGACACCTTTCTCCAACATAGGTGTGTCCGGTCCACGGCGTCATCCTTACTTGTGGGATATTCTCTTCCCCAACAGGAAATGGCAAAGAGCCCAGCAAAGCTGGTCACATGATCCCTCCTAGGCTCCGCCTTCCCCAGTCATTCTCTTTGCCGTTATACAGGCAACATCTCCACGGAGATGGCTTAGAGTTTTTTAGTGTTTAACTGTAGTTTTTATTATTCAATCAAGAGTTTGTTATTTTAAAATAGTGCTGGTATGTACTATTTACTCTGAAACAGAAAAGAGATGAAGATTTCTGTTTGTAAGAGGAAAATGATTTTAGCAACCGTTACTAAAATCGATGGCTGTTTCCACACAGGACTGTTGAGAGGAATTAACTTCAGTTGGGGGAACAGTGAGCAGACTTTTGCTGCTTGAGGTATGACACATTCTAACAAGACGATGTAATGCTGGAAGCTGTCATTTTCCCTATGGGATCCGGTAAGCCATTTTTATTACAGACAGAAAAAAAGGGCTTCACAAGGGCTTTTAAGACTGTAGACATTTCTGGGCTAAATCGATTTATATATAAACATATTTTATACTCCATAGCCTTGAGGAATTATTTTAATCTTGGGAATTTTGTAAAATAACCGGCAGGCACTGTATTGGACACCTTATTCTCTAGGGGCTTTCCCTAATCATAGGCAGAGTCTCATTTTCGCGCCTGTATTGCGCACTTGTTTTTGAGAAGCATGACATGCAGATGCATGTGTGAGGAGCTCTGATACATAGAAAAGACTTTCTGAAGGCGTCATTTGGTATCGTATTCCCCTTTGGGCTTGGTTGGGTCTCAGCAAAGCAGATATCAGGGACTGTAAAGGGGTTAAATATAAAAACGGCTCCGGTTCCGTTATTTTAAGGGTTAAAGCTTCCAAATTTGGTGTGCAATACTTTTAAGGCTTTAAGACACTGTGGTGAAATTTTGGTGAATTTTGAACAATTCCTTCATACTTTTTCGCAATTGCAGTAATAAAGTGTGTTCAGTTTAAAATTTAAAGTGACAGTAACGGTTTTATTTTAAAACGTTTTTTGTACTTTGTTATCAAGTTTATGCCTGTTTAACATGTCTGAACTACCAGATAGACTGTGTTCTGAATGTGGGGAAGCCAAGGTTCCTTCTCATTTAAATAGATGTGATTTATGTGACACAAAATTTAGAGAAAATGATGCCCAAGATGATTCCTCAAGTGAGGGGAGTAAGCATGGTACTGCATCATCCCCTCCTTCGTCTACACCAGTCTTGCCCACACAGGAGGCCCCTAGTACATCTAGCGCGCCAATACTCCTTACTATGCAACAATTAACGGCTGTAATGGATAATTCTATCAAAAACATTTTAGCCAAATGCCCACTTATCAGCGAAAGCGCGACTGCTCTGTTTTAGAAAATTCTGAAGAGCATGAGGACGCTGATGATATTGGTTCTGAAGGGCCCCTACACCAGTCTGAGGGGGCCAGGGAGGTTTTGTCTGAGGGAGAAATTTCAGATTCAGGGAAAATTTCTCAACAAGCTGAACCTGATGTGATTACATTTAAATTTAAGTTGGAACATCTCCGCGCTCTGCTTAAGGAGGTGTTATCCACTCTGGATGATTGTGAGAATTTGGTCATTCCAGAGAAACTATGTAAAATGGACAAGTTCCTAGAGGTCCCGGGGCCCCCCGAAGCTTTTCCTATACCCAAGCGGGTGGCGGACATTGTAAATAAAGAATGGGAAAGGCCCGGTATACCTTTCGTCCCTCCCCCCATATTTAAAAAATTGTTTCCTATGGTCGACCCCAGAAAGGACTTATGGCAGACAGTCCCCAAGGTCGAGGGGGCGGTTTCTACTCTAAACAAACGCACCACTATACCCATAGAAGATAGTTGTGCTTTCAAAGATCCTATGGATAAAAAATTAGAAGGTTTGCTTAAAAAGATGTTTGTTCAGCAAGGTTACCTTCTACAACCAATTTCATGCATTGTTCCTGTCACTACAGCCGCGTGTTTCTGGTTCGATGAGCTAGAAAAGGCGATCAATAATAATTCTTCTTATGAGGAGATTATGGACAGAATTCGTGCTCTCAAATTGGCTAATTCTTTCACCCTAGACGCCACTTTGCAATTGGCTAGGTTAGCGGCGAAAAATTCTGGGTTTGCTATTGTGGCGCGCAGAGCGCTTTGGTTAAAATCTTGGTCAGCGGATGCGTCTTCCAAGAACAAATTGCTTAACATTCCTTTCAAGGGGAAAACGCTGTTTGGACCTGACTTGAAAGAGATTATCTCTGATATCACTGGGGGCAAGGGCCACGCCCTTCCTCAGGATAGGTCTTTCAAGGCCAAAAATAAACCTAATTTTCGTCCCTTTCGCAGAAACGGACCAGCCCCAAGTGCTACGTCCTCTAAGCAGGAGGGTAATACTTCTCAAGCCAAGCCAGCCTGGAGACCAATGCAAGGCTGGAACAAAGGAAAGCAGGCCAAGAAACCTGCCACTGCTACCAAGACAGCATGAGATGTTGGCCCCCGATCCGGGACCGGATCTGGTGGGGGGCAGACTCTCTCTCTTCGCTCAGGCTTGGGCAAGAGATGTTCTGGATCCTTGGGCGCTAGAAATAGTCTCCCAAGGTTATCTTCTGGAATTCAAGGGGCTTCCCCCAAGGGGGAGGTTCCACAGGTCTCAATTGTCTTCAGACCACATAAAAAAACAGGCATTCTTGCATTGTGTAGAAGACCTGTTAAAAATGGGAGTGATTCATCCTGTTCCATTAGAAGAACAAGGGATGGGGTTCTACTCCAATCTGTTCGTAGTTCCCAAAAAAGAGGGAACGTTCAGACCAATCTTAGATCTCAAGATCCTAAACAAGTTTCTCAAGGTTCCATCGTTCAAAATGGAAACCATTCGAACAATTCTTCCTTCCATCCAGGAAGGTCAATTCATGACCACGGTGGATTTAAAGGATGCGTATCTACATATTCCTATCCACAAGGAACATCATCGGTTCCTAAGGTTCGCATTCCTGGACAAGCATTACCAGTTTGTGGCACTTCCGTTCGGATTAGCCACTGCTCCAAGGATTTTCACAAAGGTACTAGGGTCCCTTCTTGCGGTGCTAAGACCAAGGGGCATTGCAGTAGTACCTTACTTGGACGACATTCTGATTCAAGCGTCGTCCCTTCCTCAAGCAAAGGCTCACACGGACATTGTCCTGGCCTTTCTCAGATCTCACGGATGGAAAGTGAACGTAGAAAAGAGTTCTCTATCTCCGTCAACAAGGGTTCCCTTCTTGGGAACAATAATAGACTCCTTAGAAATGAGGATTTTTCTGACAGAGGCCAGAAAAACAAAACTTCTAAACTCTTGTCAAATACTTCATTCTGTTCCTCTTCCTTCCATAGCGCAGTGCATGGAAGTAATAGGTTTGATGGTAGCGGCAATGGACATAGTTCCTTTTGCGCGCATTCATCTAAGACCATTACAACTGTGCATGCTCAGTCAGTGGAATGGGGACTATACAGACTTGTCTCCGACGATACAAGTAAATCAGAGGACCAGAGATTCACTCCGTTGGTGGCTGTCCCTGGACAACCTGTCACAGGGGATGAGCTTCCGCAGACCAGAGTGGGTCATTGTCACGACCGACGCCAGTCTGGTGGGCTGGGGCGCGGTCTGGGGACCCCTGAAAGCTCAGGGTCTTTGGTCTCGGGAAGAATCTCTTCTACCGATAAATATTCTGGAACTGAGAGCGATATTCAATGCTCTCAAGGCTTGGCCTCAGCTAGCAAAGGCCAAGTTCATACGGTTTCAATCAGACAACATGACAACTGTTGCGTACATCAACCATCAGGGGGGAACAAGGAGTTCCCTGGCGATGGAAGAAGTGACCAAAATCATTCAATGGGCGGAGACTCACTCCTGCCACTTGTCTGCAATCCACATCCCAGGAGTGGAAAATTGGGAAGCGGATTTTCTGAGTCGTCAGACATTTCATCCGGGGGAGTGGGAACTCCATCCGGAAATCTTTGCCCAAATTACTCAACTGTGGGGCATTCCAGACATGGATCTGATGGCCTCTCGTCAGAACTTCAAGGTTCCTTGCTACGGGTCCAGATCCAGGGATCCCAAGGCGACTCTAGTAGATGCACTAGTAGCACCTTGGACCTTCAAACTAGCTTATGTATTCCCGCCGTTTCCTCTCATCCCCAGGCTGGTAGCCAGGATCAATCAGGAGAGGGCATCAGTGATCTTGATAGCTCCTGCGTGGCCACGCAGGACTTGGTATGCAGACCTGGTGAATATGTCATCGGCTCCACCATGGAAGCTACCTTTGAGACGAGACCTTCTTGTTCAAGGTCCGTTCGAACATCCGAATCTGGTCTCACTCCAACTGACTGCTTGGAGATTGAACGCTTGATCTTATCAAAGCGAGGATTCTCAGATTCTGTCATTGATACTCTTGTTCAGGCCAGAAAGCCTGTAACTAGAAAAATTTACCACAAAATATGGAAAAAATATATCTGTTGGTGTGAATCTAAAGGATTCCCTTGGGACAAGGTAAAAATTCCTAAGATTCTATCCTTTCTTCAAGAAGGTTTGGAGAAAGGATTATCTGCAAGTTCCTTGAAGGGACAGATTTCTGCCTTGTCTGTGTTACTTCACAAAAAGCTGGCAGCTGTGCCAGATGTTCAAGCCTTTGTTCAGGCTCTGGTTAGAATCAAGCCTGTTTACAAACCTTTGACTCCTCCTCCTAGTTCTTTCAGTTCTTCAGGGGGTTCCGTTTGAACCCTTACATTCCGTTGATATTAAGTTATTATCTTGGAAAGTTTTGTTTTTGGTTGCAATTTCTTCTGCTAGAAGAGTTTCAGAATTATCTGCTCTGCAGTGTTCTCCTCCTTATCTGGTGTTCCATGCAGATAAGGTGGTTTTACGTACTAAACCTGGTTTTCTTCCGAAAGTGGTTTCTAACAAAAACATTAACCAGGAGATAGTCGTGCCTATTTTGTGTCGGAATCCAGTTTCAAAGAAGGAACGTTTGTTGCACAATTTGGATGTTGTTCGTGCTCTAAAATTCTATTTAGATGCTACAAAGGATTTTAGACAAACATCTTCCTTGTTTGTTGTTTATTCTGGTAAAAGGAGAGGTCAAAAAGCAACTTCTACCTCTCTCTCTTTTTGGATTAAAAGCATCATCAGATTGGCTTACGAGACTGCCGGACGGCAGCCTCCTGACAGAATCACAGCTCATTCCACTAGGGCTGTGGCTTCCACATGGGCCTTCAAGAACGAGGCTTCTGTTGATCAGATATGTAAGGCAGCGACTTGGTCTTCACTGCACACTTTTACTAAATTTTACAAGTTTGATACTTTTGCTTCTTCTGAGGCTATTTTTGGGAGAAAGGTTTTGCAAGCCGTGGTGCCTTCCATCTAGGTGACCTGATTTGCTCCCTCCCTTCATCCGTGTCCTAAAGCTTTGGTATTGGTTCCCACAAGTAAGGATGACGCCGTGGACTGGACACACCTATGTTGGAGAAAACAGAATTTATGTTTACCTGATAAATTACTTTCTCCAACGGTGTGTCCGGTCCACGGCCCGCCCTGGTTTTTTAATCAGGTCTGATAATTTATTTTCTTTAACTACAGTCACCACGGTATCATATGGTTTCTCCTATGCAAATATTCCTCCTTTACGTCGGTCGAATGACTGGGGAAGGCGGAGCCTAGGAGGGATCATGTGACCAGCTTTGCTGGGCTCTTTGCCATTTCCTGTTGGGGAAGAGAATATCCCACAAGTAAGGATGACGCCGTGGACCGGACACACCGTTGGAGAAAGTAATTTATCAGGTAAACATAAATTCTGTTTTTTCAGTCAGGGGGCCTTTCTAGTCATAGACTGAGCCTCATTTTCGCGCCATTAATGCGCAGTTGTTTTTTGAGAGCAGGGCATGCAGATGCATGTGTGAGGATCTAAGAATCTCTGAAAAAGCTTTTAGAAGGCGTCATTTGGTATCGTATTCCCCTCAGGGCTTGGTTGGGTCTTAGCAAAGACTGTATCTGGGACTGTATAGGGGTTAAATTGAAAAACGGCCCCGGTTCCGTTATTTTAAGGGTTAAAGCTCTGAAATTTGGTGTGCAATACTTTTAAGGCTTTAAGACAATGTGGTGAAAATTTGGTGATTTTTGAACAATTCCTTCATACTTTTTCACATAGTCAGTAATAAAGTGTTTTCTGTTTGAAATTTAAAGTGACAGTAACGGTTTTATTTTAAAAGGTTTTTTGTGCATTGTTGACAAGTTTAAGCCTGTTTAACATGTCTGTACCTTCAGATAAGCTATGTTCTATATGTATGAAAGCAAATGTGTCTCCCCATTTAAATTTATGTGATAATTGTGCCATAGCGTCCAAACAAAGTAAGGACAGTACTGCCACAGATAATGATATTGCCCAAGATGATTCCTCAAATGAGGGGAGTAAACATGATACTACATCATCTCCTACTGTGTCTACACCAGTTTTGCCCATGCAGGAGGCCCCTAGTACATCTAGTGCGCCAATACTTATTACCATGCAACAATTAACGGCTGTAATGGATAACTCCATAGCAAATCTTTTATCCAAAATGCCTACTTATCAGAGAAAGCGCGATTGCTCTGTTTTAAACACTGAAGAGCAAGAGGACGCTGATGATAATTGTTCTGTCATACCCTCACAACAATCTGAAGGGGCCATGAGGGAGGTTTTGTCTGAGGGAGAAATTTCAGATTCAGGAAAAATTTCTCATCAAGCTGAACCTGATGTTGTGACATTTAAATTTAAATTAGAACATCTCCGCGCACTGCTTAAGGAGGTGTTATCTACTCTGGATGATTGTGACAATTTGGTCATTCCAGAAAAATTATGCAAGATGGACAGGTTCCTAGAGGTTCCGGTGCCCCCCGACGCTTTTCCTATACCCAAGCGGGTGGCGGACATAGTAAATAAAGAGTGGGAAAAGCCCGGCATACCTTTTGTTCCTCCCCCTATATTTAAGAAATTATTTCCTATGGTCGACCCCAGAAAGGACTTATGGCAGACAGTCCCCAAGGTCGAGGGGGCAGTTTCTACTCTAAACAAATGCACTACTATTCCTATCGAAGATAGTTGTGCTTTCAAAGATCCTATGGATAAAAAATTGGAAGGTTTGCTTAAAAAGATTTTTGTACAGCAAGGCTACCTTCTACAACCAATTTCATGCATTGTTCCTGTCACTACGGCAGCGTGGTTCTGGTTCGAGGAACTAGAAAAGTCGCTCAGTAGAGAAACTCCATATGAGGAGGTTATGGACAGAGTTCACGCACTTAAGTTGGCTAACTCTTTTATTTTAGATGCCGCTTTGCAATTAGCAAAATTAGCGGCGAAAAATTCAGGGTTTGCTATTGTGGCGTGCAGAGCGCTTTGGCTAAAGTCTTGGTCAGCGGATGTGTCATCCAAGAAAAAATTACTTAACATTCCTTTCAAAGGTAAAACTTTATTTGGACCTGATTTGAAAGAGATTATTTCAGACATCACTGGGGGAAAGGGCCATGCCCTTCCACAGGATAGGTCTTTTAAGGCTAAAAATAAGCCTAATTTTCGTCCCTTTCGCAGAAATGGACCAGCCTCTAATTCTGCATCCTCTAAGCAAGAGGGTAATGCCTCACAACCCAAACCAGCCTGGAAACCAATGCAAGGCTGGAACAAGGGTAAGCAGGCCAAGAAGCCTGCCACTGCTAACAAGACAGCATGAAGGAGTAGCCCCCGATCCGGGACCGGATCTGGTGGGGGGCAGACTCTCTCTCTTTGCTCAGGCTTGGGCAAGAGATGTTCAGGATCCTTGGGCGCTAGAAATAGTTTCTCAAGGTTATCTCCTGGAATTCAAGGAACTACCCCCAAGGGGAAGGTTCCACAAGTCTCACTTATCCTCAAACCAAATAAAGAGACAGGCATTCTTACATTGTGTAGAAGACCTGTTAAAGATGGGAGTGATACACCCAGTTCCAATAAAGGAACAAGGAATGGGATTTTATTCCAATCTGTTCGTAGTTCCCAAGAAAGAGGGAACGTTCAGACCAATTTTGGATTTGAAGATCCTAAACAAATTTCTCAGGGTACCATCGTTCAAAATGGAAACTATTCGAACGATTCTACCCACCATCCAGGAAAGTCAATTTATGACTACCGTGGATCTAAAGGATGCGTACCTACATATCCCTATCCACAAGGAACATCATCAGTTCCTAAGGTTCGCTTTTCTGGACAAACATTACCAGTTTGTGGCTCTTCCATTCGGATTAGCCACTGCTCCAAGGATTTTCACAAAGGTGCTAGGGTCCCTTCTAGCGGTTCTAAGACCAAGGGGCATTGCAGTAGTACCTTACTTGGACGACATTCTAATACAAGCGTCGTCCCTGTCAAAGGCAAAGGCTCATACGGACATCGTTCTAGCCTTTCTCACATCTCACGGATGGAAGGTGAACAAAGAAAAGAGTTCTCTGTCCCCGTTAACAAGAGTTCCCTTCTTGGGAACAATAATAGATTCCTTAGAAATGAGGATTTTTCTGACAGAGGTCAGAAAATCAAAACTTCTAAGCTCTTGTCAAGTGCTTCATTCTGTTCCTCGTCCTTCCATAGCGCAGTGCATGGAAGTAATAGGATTGATGGTTGCAACAATGGACATAGTTCCTTTTGCACGAATTCATCTAAGACCATTACAACTGTGCATGCTCAAACAGTGGAATGGGGATTATACAGACTTGTCTCCAATGATTCAAGTAGATCAAAAGACCAGAGATTCACTCCGTTGGTGGCTGACCCTGGACCATCTGTCCCAGGGAATGAGCTTCCGCAGGCCAGAGTGGGTCATTGTCACGACCGACGCCAGTCTAGTGGGCTGGGGTGCGGTCTGGGAATTCCTGAAAGCTCAGGGTCTATGGTCTCGGGAAGAGTCTCTTCTCCCGATAAACATTCTGGAACTGAGAGCGATATTCAATGCTCTCAGAGCTTGGCCTCAACTAGCAAAGGCCAAATTCATAAGGTTCCAATCAGACAACATGACGACTGTTGCGTATATCAATCATCAAGGGGGAACAAAGAGTTCCCTGGCGATGAAAGAAGTGACCAAAATAATTCAATGGGCGGAGGATCACTCCTGCCACTTGTCTGCGATCCACATCCCAGGAGTGGAAAATTGGGAAGCGGATTTTCTGAGTCGTCAGACATTTCATCCGGGGGAGTGGGAACTCCATCCGGAAATCTTTGCCCAAATAACTCAATTATGGGGCATTCCAGACATGGATCTGATGGCGTCTCGTCAGAACTTCAAGGTTCCTTGCTACGGGTCCAGATCCAGGGATCCCAAGGCGACTCTAGTAGATGCACTAGTAGCTCCTTGGACTTTCAACCTAGCTTACGTATTCCCACCGTTTCCTCTCATTCCCAGGCTAATAGCCAGGATCAATCAGGAGAGGGCTTCAGTGATCTTGATAGCTCCTGCGTGGCCACGCAGGACTTGGTATGCAGACCTGGTGAATATGTCATCGGCTCCACCATGGAAGCTACCTTTGAGACAGGACCTTCTTGTTCAAGGTCCATTCGAACACCCAAATCTGGTCTCCCTCCAACTGACGGCTTGGAGATTGAACGCTTGATTCTATCAAAGCGTGGGTTTTCAGATTCGGTGATAGATACTCTGGTTCAGGCCAGAAAACCTGTAACTAGAAAAATTTACCATAAAATATGGAAAAAATATATCTGTTGGTGTGAATCCAAAGGATTCCCATGGAATAAGATAAAAATTCCTAAGATTCTCTACTTTCCTCAAGAAGGTTTGGAGAAAGGATTATCTGCAAGTTCTCTAAAGGGACAGATCTCTGCTTTGTCTGTCTTACTACACAAAAGACTGGCAGCTGTGCCAGATGTTCAAGCATTTGTTCAGGCTCTGGTTAGGATCAAGC